>NC_041218.1:693683-825100 GCF_002837175.3 Physeter macrocephalus | reverse complement strand
AGGGTGGGAGGGAGATGCAAGAGGGAGGAGATATCGGGATATATGTATATGTATAGCTGATTCACTTTGTTGTAAAGCAGAAACTGACACACCACTGTAAAGCAATTATACTCCAATAAAGACGTTAAAAAAAAAAAAAAAAGAAAGATCATACAGGACTCACGGCCGATTCTGGTCTGAATTAGAGCAGCACGTCTTTGGCCCATTACTCGAGGGAGCCCGGAGCGGTCCGCTGGGTGGGACTCGAAGAGCTGTGATCCAGCTCAGTCCTATGCCTTCCGAGTGGGAAAGCAGGAGAGCTCAACCTTTATCCCAAAGCAAAAGGCAGGCCAGCGTTTCCACCAGTTGCTCTATCTTTTGTTTTAGGCAAAGCTGAGGGCTGGCGAGGTTGGGGGTACTCTGGGTACCCGGCAGGGACTGGCCCCAAAACCCTATGAAAATAGGGGCTATTGGGAAAGAAAAATGATTAAATCTTTTTGTCTCCAAAGTCACTGACCTGCTTCAACAATTTTCCCCGACCCTGAGAAACCAGCATCTCTGAGGCTTTCTCTCCCACGAGTAGGCTGCGAGACGATGATGAAAACCGTTTTTGTGTCTACGCCGTTCAGGGTGATGAACTACCTGTGGCGGCTGAGAAGCGGCGACTTCGGCTTAACGTTTTGATTCGTTATTTGTTCATCTGATCAGGAGCCTGGCGACGAAGCTGCCTAAAAGGATCCCAACATTCAGAAAACCCATTTTCTTCATGGGTAAAACCCCCTATAAAATGGCCTTTTAGGCGCTGGGGTATCTGTTTCCAGCTCTGAGCTGAGACTTTTTCCCCTGGACCCCGGAAGTCACCCAGGCTCTACCATCAAACCTCAAAACAATGACAACAATACTGGATACCAGGAGGTCCTGGGTGAGAACTTGGGCCCTACACGTCCGTGGCTCTGCAGGCCACTCACTTCCCCCGCTGGAGACAAAGCGCGAGGTGCCTGACTCGACCTGTTCACCCTCCCCAGAGTCCTGTGCAGGCCCCTCCTCCCCCTCCCTCCCCCTCCGGCTTCCTCCCCTTCCCTTCCCCCTCCTCTCCCTCCCTCACCTCCTCCCTCCTCAGGACAGGGAGGGGAGACAGCCAAGTCCAGTGGGTCCACCGGTGCAGGCAGCCGGCTGGTGAAGCTCTAACGCTTTCCGTCCACAATCTTAGCTCCAAACGCTTCACTGTATAGAACCGAACCGCAGGCCCTGTCCTATTCGTTCGGGGAGCCACAACCCACACGCGGCTACAGTAAAGTAAGAATTCAGTCCCTCCGGCCGAGCAGCCACACGGCCGGCGCCTCACAGCCGCCTGTGGCGAGAGGCTTCCTGCTGGACGGTGGGACCGCGGGACGGAAATTGTCCTGAGCGGCGCTGCGGCCAGGCGGCTGGTGGGCAGCACGCGGGCGCCGCTGACCAATGGGAAGCGCGGCCTCTACGGAGGGCGGGGCGCTGAGACGCAGCTACGTTTAGAGGTTTCGGGGGAGGAGTGGAACAGGTGAGAATAAGATGAACGACGCACGTAGTGCTGAAAGCCCGTAAGCTGTGGGCGCCGGGCATGCCTCCCACCCCTTCTCTGCCTTTTTCACCGTTGGACCCAGTGGTCCATCTGGGTCCATCTGCCGCACAGGAAAGGGGCCACGGCGTCCTCCCAGAATTACAGCCCAGGCTCTGCGGGGTCGGGTCCCCCAGGCTCCGGCGGGGGCAGAGGTCTGGGCGGAAGCGGCCGGCTCCCGGGGATATGGAGCTGAGGGCGGCTCACTGAGAGGGCAAGTGCGCGGCCGGACGGAGACGCACGGCCCAGCCCTGCACGTGGAGCTCAGCGAGCGAGGGTTCCCGTCCCGATTCCCGGGCTGCGCCCCACCCACGAGGCGCGTTCCCGTGCACCGGCCGTCTCCCCGCGTCCGGTCGGGCTCTGTGGGACGGCCCGGGCCCCCGAGGGCGACGGGCCACGGCGGCCCCACGCCTGGCACCGCTGCCCCTCTCTCCCCTGCCCCTCCACCCCGCGTCCCTGCCAGACACCCGCCTCGCGCCCCAGAGCCACGGCCGCCCGTTCACGCGTGCTCCTGCTCAGCCTCGGGGGTCGGGTGGGCTTGTCCTCCCTCGTCTTCCCTTCAGAGGACCAGCGCCGTCTTCACCACCTGTCTCCCAAAGGAGGCCGGTTCTCGCGGGCTGAGCGGCTGGCCGCCGGCGACTGCGCTCTGCTCCCCACGCCCCGGGCCTCCGCGAGGGCGGGCAGGGTGGGCCGGGCGGCCTGGGAGGGGTCTGGGCTCGACCTGTGCCGGCGGCGGGGAAGGAGCCCACGGTGGGGGGGACGACACGGTCACCCGTGAGTCGGCGCACTGGTAAGGCTCGCAGGCTGTGACCTGGGGGTGAGGGGCGCCCGTATCTGAGCTCAGGGTTTACCTGATGAACTTTGCCCCGTTTCCTACTTTTTGACAATTAAGTGCTCGCCTCACTGATAAACTGTTTTCTGCAGCCATAGGGTAACCTCAGGCTACAAGTGGGGAACAACTAGAATTAAAGAGGAAGGTGAGTCATCAGTTCACAATCATAACCAGGCAGGCAGGTGGGTGCGGAGCCCAGAGACCAGGGAGGCAGGGGCCCCGTGCGAAGGCGCCGGCCGCTGTGCCGAGAGCCCGTGCCGGTGCGCCGATCTTCCTCCTGTCCCTTGTCCCTCCCTCCGCCCCACAAGGAGCAGCCTGCTATTTAGACTGTGCTCTGCGCACCTTACACGGTCGACCCTGAGACGCAGAACTTAGAGTCGGCTCGACGAGTACGGCATCTGAAGCTCAGAGGCCTACATGGTTTTTCTCAGCTCACACAGCTACTAAAACCAGAATTTGGAAACAGGGGCAGCCGAAGCCAAGGCCATTTCCTTGGGGACGGACGGCTGCAGGGCTGACTCCCATCCTTGCTGGGTGCTTCGACCTTGCAAAGAGATGTAGGCAGCGCTGTAACTGGCGGGATACGAGCTGTTTCAAGCACTGATGAGAGTTCAGCCACTTCCGTGATGTAATTCTCAGGCTATCCTAAACGTGCACCACTGCCGTAAAAGATCTGTAGAGTTGTTCATGTGCTTAGGCGGCAGGCCTTCTAGAGATTCGGTCGTATTTGCTGCCATATCTCACCCAGAACCAGACCTGTCTGAAAGACACCATGGGTTGTATCACATCTCAGTCTGAACACAAATGTCCTGGCACCATGGATTCAGAAACCAGATAAACACCATAAACTAGGTAAATGGTCTCCAACTACCAGGACGGGGACTTATAAATAAAGACATGGGCTGTGAGCTTCCTGCTAAGAAACATTTGGTGCCATTTCCCTCTGCATGAGATCAGGAGCCACGGGGCACGCCCACTGTAAACACGGGGCGAGGTGGGAGCCTCTTCCTCGCTCACACCGCCTTACTGGAAGCGATGTAGGAACTGGCACTCGGGCCAGGCTGCCCGGCCACCCGAGCAGGAGTGGTCACGTCCGGGACTGAGCTGAGACCACACGCCACGGGGAGAGCCCAAATCATGGAGGCGGCGTCTGGCCCGTGCGAGCTCTGTGCTGCTGCGTCACTCACTCGTTCACAAACTCACTCACTCATTCATCCACTCACTCACTCACTCTGGGGCAGCTGTCTTAAGCAATGACTCAGTTGGGGACAGAAGGCGCAGGAACCAGTGCCTGGAGAGTGGAAGGGGTACCGGGTTCAGGGTGACCGGTTAAGAGGCTTGTGTTAGATGGTGGCAACGAGAACGCTGGACCCTGCAGCCTCTCGGTGGACGATGCTTCACACAGCAGGCGGCACTCAGACAGCTTCAAGATGCCAAACAAACGCACAGACGACGTGGATGAAGAAACCCCTGAAATCGCCATGTAGCACGAGAGGCCCAGACCAAACACATACAAACGTGGAGGGTGTAGGAAAAGGGGTCTCCTGCCCGGGCCACTTCCGGGAGCTCACAGCCTGCTGAAGATCGAAGAGGAGGACGGTGATTCGGGCCATGTGCTCAGGGTCCTGCGGTTGTTCAGAGCGGCACCTGGGGGTCTGCGCAGGGGCCGCGGGGAGCGAGAGGAAGGGACGGGGGAGGGAGAGGGCCGACTGGGTCGGGCCCTGGAAGGCCTCCGCCAGCCCATGGGCCTCAGAGACACTCCCACCTGAGTGCGGAGCCAGGCCTGGGCGCCCTCTCCTCACTGGTCACCAATGGGGGTCAGCGGCCCTGGAGGTGCCTGGTGTGGCAGCTGGGCCGCCCTCCTGAGGTCGTGGGCTCTGTCAGGGCAGCTGACCAACGCAGGACGGACTCCGTCTCTCCGGCCGAGTGTGGCTCGGAGCCCCCGCAGGGGGCGGCGGCCTCCCCTCTGGGCGCATCGGCCCTTCCCTTCCCAGACGTCCGAGGTCACTGACAAAACGCAGTACAGTTTTCCATCTTTCTCCTGTTTAAAGAATAGCTTGCTTGTCTGATTACTTTGAGAGTATCTATTAATTTCATGCTGCCGACTTAATCAGAAACTTCATTTACAATTCTATAAACCGCGGAACTCATTTGCTACTTACTGTCATATATTACACCAAACTCGTCAGCACCTCAATCCCCAGCCAATGTTTCTCATTTCCCCGAGTTCGGGAAAATCTATACTGAGCCAGAATAAAGTGGGTCCGAATAGAAGCAGGGTTTTAGTTCCTCATTTAAAATGCCTTTGGACCTGGAGCCGTGGAAAAGGCACAAATTGCTCTATTAATGCTTCCAGTGCCCAATCTGGGGGTGAAGAATGGATGTTGGATGTTATCACCCGAAAAAGAGACCAGTAGTGATGTTTCTGCCTGAGATAAGTATGCGGGGTTTCAGCGGGCTCGAGCCGTCTCTGTGCGTCTTCTGGAAAGGTCCGCTCGCCCCATCTGGCCCCAGGAGAACCTTCGCACCAGGTGAGGTGGGCTCCGACCGCACCCGGGATCCCCACCTACCCCTCGCCGCCGGCCTCTGCCTCTGCCTCCTCTGGGGGGGCCACTGCTCTCAGCAGCAATGGTAAAGTCAACCAAGGGTCCCTTATTAAAGGGTTGTATGCAGTCCTTTGCTGTGACTGATGCCCTACCTGACACACACGCAAAGGGATTAAACATCAAGATTGGTTTTCACTATGCTTTTGCTGCTTGTTTCCTAATATTTCTCTGAGATAATAGAAATGGGCAAATTGTGTCACTTTGCCGACAGTGTAATTTCAGGACCGTGGCTTTCTGCTCTCCCTAAATTTGCTTCCATTTTTAAAAACTTCGTGACAATATATTACTCCTGGAGGCTTTATTAAACCATGTCCTTCAAGCAAATAAATGTAAATTTCACCCTGACTCTGAGTTCATTTTCAAATAACGGTTTGAGAAGCGTTACCTCCACTCCACCAAATTTTATCTTTAAAATGCTTATTTCCGGGCTTCCCTGGTGGCGCAGTGGTTGAGAGTCCGCCTGCCGATGCAGGGGACACGGGTTCGTGCCCCGGTCCGGGAAGATCCCACATGCCGCGGAGCGGCTGGGCCCGTGAGCCGTGGCCGCTGAGCCTGCGCGTCCGGAGCCTGTGCTCCGCAACGGGAGAGGCTACAGCAGTGAGAGGCCCGCGTACCGCAAAAAAAAAAAAAAAAAAGCTTATTTCTGTTTTTCTCACAACAGAGATACTTGTGAAGATGGCTTTAGGGCCTCTAGGAGCATAAGATGTGCTGCAGAAATGCTAATGGTCTCATAAACAAAATGTGAGAAACAATCAGTTTCCTGTTTGCTTGGAAGCAGCCCGATCTCCGGATGGAAAGGGGAGGAGAGGCGTCCGGTGTCCAGGCCGCCCTGAGTGCCGGGACCCTAGGCTGCCAGGCCTCTTCTTAAGGTCACTGCAGCTTATGGTAACGAACGCAGACAGGTCACTATTGTTGTCTCTGTTGATTTTTTCTAGCAAATGCGGAGAGAAAGGTCAGTAAGTCACGTCTGGAATCCAGTGATCCCACACTGACGGAAACACAGAGCTGCTAATGGGGCCCCTTCAGACTTGGAAACAGGATGGGAGGCCGCTGGGTCCTCACGCCGCCTTTCAGGGAGTCAGAGACGGGCGAGCGGGCCGGGTCGCACAGACGGAGCTCAGAGCGGCGCCCCGAGCAGCCCAGCGGCCGCGCAGACACCCTGTGCCCCGGGGGCGCGTCTGGGCCGGGAACCTCGGGCTGGGGCGCAGCCGGTTCAAACGCGCCTCCGCGCAGGTACCCGCAGCTGGCGCCCGTTCCGGAAGCAACCGCTAGAGGGAAAGCCTGGCCCGGACCGCCCCGAGGAGCACCCAGGGTCGCGTCCTCCAGGCCCCGCAGGCGGCAGGTGCTCCCGCCTGGGTTCCCGCGGGCCCTGCTCCGCGGGGCGCGTCCTTCCCGGCGTGGGTGTGCCCGCGGCGGCCGCGCACCTGAGAAAACGACAGCACTACGTTTTCTGGGCAGTGACTGCGTCCAGCGCCCTTTTCCTTTTGAAAGAGAAAAGTCCAGGTCTCTGCTTGCCCCGTGCTCGGTGTGGCTCCAGCACTGAGGGCTCTGGAGTCAGACGTGGAGGCTCCCTCCCTCGGACATCTGGGGCGGGAGCCCCACGTTCCTGAAGCGCGGCTTCCTCCCGTCGTGCCAGCCTCTCGGGGTTCACCCGCTGCCTAAGCCCCAGGGAGGGGTGGTCCCGGGCAAAGCATAAAGAAGGAAAAAGCTGTCTTTGATGAGGCTGTTTTTAAAAAAAATTTATTTTAACTTATTATTTATTTATCTTGGCTGCGCTGGGTCTTCGCCGCGGCCCGCGGGCTTAGCTGCAGTATGTGGGATCTTAGTTCCCCGACCAGGGATCTGGGATCCAGCTCGGACCCCCTGCGTTGCGAGTGCAAAGTCTTAACCGCTGGACCACCAGGGAAGTCCCCAGTGCGACCGTCTTCATCATTCACGCTCGCTTTCTAGAACATTCTTCCCTGCACTGTGCCCCTTGCTTCTCTAAGGGTCTCACTGCTCTTTTAAAGTGGTTCCTGCAACTGGTGCAGAGGCCAGGCTGCAGTGCCGGGCGGTCGGCTGTCCCGTGAGACCTACGCATCCTCACTGGGACAGGAGGCGCGGTCAGACCGTCTTGTTCGGGTCACTGTAGCGAGGGATGCCGACCGGGGGCCTCCCCGACTGTCACTGCTTTTCCAAGAAGAGACACTGAAGGTCGCAGGTATCAGAGACACGAGCCTGAGAATCCAAGGCTGCCCCACGGTCTCGGCTGGGATGGCCCCCAGGTGCAATCTGTGCCGTGTGGGTGGGTCCCTCGTCACCCCCTCACAGGGGGTGACACCCCCTCACAGGCTGACATTCAAACGACAGAAACATCGCCTGACATCCTGGCGGCCGGAAGCCGAGATCAGGGTGTGGGCAGGCTGCTTCCTCCTGAGGCCTCTCCTTGGTATGTGGACACCGTCTTCTCCCCGTGTCCTCCTCACGTGGCTGGCCCTCTGTGTGCACCCCTGGTGTCTGTGTGTCCACATTTCCTCTTCTCAGAAAGACGCCAGTCAGACTGGATCAGGGCCCAGCCGTATGAGCTCATCTCAATCACCTCTTTAAAGACCCCAACCCCAAATACAGTCACATCCCGGGACACTGGGCTTGAGGACCTCAACTTACAAATTTCAGGGACACACAGTTCAGCCATAACCAGAAAGATCCGGGGAGTCAAGGCAGCGGAGCTGGCCTGCATGTAGGGGCAGGGGGTCCTGTGCTAATGCTCCCCGGCTCCTCTCCAGCCTCACGTGAGCCCACTTGCCACTGGCGGCCACGCTGAGGGCGGAGGTCAGAGACCTCGAGACGGGCTCCCCAAAGTAAGCGGACCTAAAATCGCAGTGAGTCAGCGTGTGGTGCTCCTGATCCAGAGGGGCCTGACGCAGCCCATAAGGAGCCGAAAGGAACAGTCGTGGACTTGTGAGGAAGAGGGACAGCTGGGCAAGATTCGAGGCAGAAAAAGGAAGGTGCGTGATGTGTGTGTGGTGAGTAATTATCACGCACACAGCGTGCTTGGTGAGTTCTGAGGAACGAACGGACCAGACAGCCAGGGATGACCCCAACCAGAACTCCTCCTGAGAGCACAGAGGGGAGACATGGGGTCCTGGCTCTGCCCAGTTTCACCCTCGAGACGAAGAGGGGCTGGGAGCCCCGAGCAGGGGGCCGGCCACCCGGCCTGGGCACGTCCAGCTCTGCCTCTCCTTCAACCCGGGTCTGAAACGTTCCACCTTTCACTGGGATGCCTTCGGAATATCCTACAGGCTGCCCAATCATCAAAGGAGAGTTTACGACCTGTTTTGTCTTCCGCTGACTTTTATTTATTCTACAGACTGCGCCCTGACAGCAAAGCCTGCAGCCGAGGAGACGCCTCCACTCAGGGCTGTGGGCTTCAGAGCCAGAGCCTCTTCCTTGCGCACCTTTGCACAACGCCTGGGGCACTGCAGGCACTTACCAAATGTCCAGAATGTACACAGAGCTTCCACAACACGCCTCCTTCTGTACTCTCCTGTCTCACGGGTACATTGTTCTCATGGTCTAGTCGCTGTAAGTGTTTTCACTCTTAAGTACATATGTAGTAAATGTGATAAGTAAACGTTTGATGTTCAGGGAATTCTACCACAAACACCGACCCGTGACCTTCTTCTGAAGTTACAGGCACAGAGCCTCTCCTCTCAGGCCCTGAGGACCTCGGAGCCCAGCATGACAGGCCTTCCCGCAGGACTGGTCCTCGTGGAGCTGGAGGAACTCCCCTCACTCGCCCGGAGCACCGGGCACTCGCGCCCTGCGCAGTGTTTCAGTCGTTTTACGGCCCCTCTCTCCAGGCTGGACTGGAAAACACCTTCATGAATCACCAAATCTGTATCCACCCAGTGTGGGCCAGCAGTTCTGAGGCACGTCACACCCACAGAATTCATTCCGTTAACCGCGCTGCTGGTCTAAGTTCTCTGCCAACGAGCCTCCACCTTACACAGTTACTTGCTCTGTCCTTGGAAAAGTTACCATTTTATTTTAAATGCAGATAAAGTCAATTCTGCATGGAGAGCGGAACCCACACATGAGGGAAATGGTGGCGATGTGACTTGAAGCAACAGCACAATAAAATATACAAGATTAAAAAGTTTCCAACGATGAGGCCGTGAGTCTTAACGATAATTGGGTATTCTTAACCAAAAATCTTAGACAAGCCAAATTTTCCCACTTATGTGAAAACCCCAGCGCTGTACTGAGTATCAGGACACATTTAAATTCTGACCAAAAGCAATTCAGTCCACAAGCCTGGCACCCCCAAGCGCCCGCCGTGCACCCTGGAGCCCCAACCCCCCTTCTCCAGCGTCCGCCGGGTTCAGCTCTACCTGGGCTGAGAAGAGCAGTGGAGGGGGTGTCCCTCACAGGGAAGACCCCCAAAGCAGCGGCAGGCATGTGAGTCTCCAATCTGCAATCATGAGCACCGCCGCTGACACTCTCCCCACGAAAGGGACACTTCCCTGATGCTTCACATTCTTCACATATGAGCTACGTGGTGCCATTTCCGGAATCCCATGCGCTTGTCCAACCCGCCCTTCTGCACCAGCTCATCCTGCTGAGGAGACGCCGTCCCCCAGCCCCAGCGGGGCCGCTTCCCCACCTCCCCATCCTCCCCGTTCCCTGCATGCCTGTGCCTCTGGTAGAGACTTCCTCCCGTCTACACTGCCGTCTCCCATCCAGGCACTGTGCGAGGACCGCCCTGTGCGTGGCATCCCCACTGGTCCTCAGGGCGAAGTCTCAACAGGGCTCGTGGGGGCATCTGTCTGCTCCCCAAGAGCAGAGGGTCCTGGGGGTGAAAAGCCTTTGCTCACTCACAGGTGTACCCACCGGCTCAGCACTCACCCTCCTGGTCCAGAGATGCCTAAAATGGACCCACAGATACACAAACCCTCTATTTTTAAGTTGAATTAACAGCAGTGGGTGTTTTCCCCGTCGGTTACACACACAACATCTTTTCCATACTTGAAAAAGTAAGAATCCCAAGATCAGTGGTTAAAGTGGGGGACAGAGGTTGGTGCCAATTCCATTTCACAGTGACCCCCATGCGTGCAGGTAACAGGCAATGGAAGAGTCTTGCAAATATTGAAAACCATAGAAAAATTCAGGTTTCAGAGAAGATACGGTAGCACCTCATTTATTTAGCATTAATTAGATAAAAGTCATTCCAAAAAAATATATTTCCAGGGTAACTTAAAACATACCTACATAAGCGCTCATTTGAGACGTTTAAAATGGAAGTCTATTTTGTAAAAGTATTGCTTATTTCTCTGATGCCTTAAGCCTGGTAGAATGAACAGAGACTAATTTGTTCTTGATGATTCAGAGTCCTCATTTCATATATTAGCACGGTGCTTTTGGTGCCAAACCCAAGGCCTCAGACACTGTGGGACAAGGAGGCTGCTGCCCCTGTTCCAAATGGTTCCATCTGGCTGTGGAAGGGAAGGAACATCCCTACTTTAATAGCATCTTTCTGCTTTGAATAAAACCCACTTCTACACACAGAAGATTTCAGAAGTTCACCAATTTACGAACACAGGTGGGATCATGGAATGTGACAGTAAAAGGTGTCCTTGAAAATGATCAAAGATGTTCATTATGGGATTTCCATGGTGTCTTTACCAACACAAGATCCCGCCTGCATGTCATTGCTAAAGAAAACAGAATGGGCCTCTGTGTGACATTGAAAATGACTCTCACAGTGGCCTCTGCTTTCCCATGGTGCTTAAAGATGGGGAGTTTTATAAAAGAACAGCACCATAGTCTCTATCTCCCAATTATCATTAAGAGCTGATAGAAGCTCTTCTCTGTTATCTTTGTTTCGGAAATCCTTTACTGGAATGTTTTTTTAAAGTATTAATACCCTCAGTCACAGGTGTACATGTGTTTGGTTCCATTCCAGTTCAAATCATCTTCCAACCAGAAGAGGGAGCACATGTTTAAGAGAACCCTAAACAATCAGATCATCATCACGACCAGAATAACAGCATCCGGTAACAGAAAACTACAGAGTAGGCTAAGGACATATGATGATGCTTCGGTTCATAAGCAGATGTGAGCCAAGAGAAATAAAATTAAAGAATACAAAACAAACACAACCATACAAAATCTACAGGATGCAGCAAAAGCAATTCTTAGAGGAAAGTTCATAGCAATACAGGCCTTCCTCAACAAACAAGAAAAATCTCAAATAAACAACCTAACCCACCACCTAAAAGAATTAGAAAAAGAACAAACAAAACCTAAAGTCAGCAGAAGCAGTTCTAAGAGGGAAGTTCATAATGATACAGGCCTTCCTCCAGAAACAAGAAAAATCTCAAGTAAACAACCTATCCTACCACCTAAAAGAAATAGAAAAAGAACAAACAAAACTGAAAGCCAGCAGAAGGAAGGAAATAATAAAGATAAGAGAGGAAATAAATAAAATAGAGATTAAGAAACAGTAGAAAAAAATCAATAAGACCAAGAGCTGGTTCTTTGAAAAGGGAAACAAAATTGACAAACCTCTGGCCAGGCTCCCTAAGAAGGAAAGAGAGAGAATCCAAATAATTAAAATAAGAAATGAAAGAGGGGAAATCACAACTGCTACCACAGAAATACAAAAACCCATAAGAGAATGCTATGAATAATTATATGCCAACAAAGTGGACAACCTAGAAGAAATGGACAAGTCTCTAGAAATATATAGCCCACCAAAACTGAATCAAGAAGAAATAATTTGAACAGACTGATCACTAGAAGTGAAAAACAATCTGTAATAAAAACAAAACAAAACAAAACCCTCCCTGCAAACAAAAGTCCAGGACCAGATGGCCTCACTGGGGAATTCTACCAAACATACAAAGAAGAACTTATACCAATCCTTCGCAAACTCTTCCAAAAGACTGAAGAGGAGGGAACACTTCCAAAGTCATTCTATGAAGCCACCATCACCCCAATACCAAAACCAAACAAAGACACTACCAATAAAGAAAACTACAGGCCAATATCTTTTTTTTTTTTTGCGGTACGCGGGCCTCTCACCGTTGTGGCCTCTCCCGTTGCGGAGCACAGCCTCCGGACGCGCAGGCTCAGCGGCCATGGCTCACAGGCCTAGCTGCTCCGCGGCATACGGGATCCTCCCGGACCGGGGCACGAACCCGTGTCCCCTGCATCGGCAGGCGGACTCTCAACCACTGCGCCCCCAGGGAAGCCCCAGGCCAATATCTCTGATGAACATACGTGCAAAAATCCTCAACAAAATATTAGCAAACTGAATCCAACAACAGATAAAAGAAGATCATACACCACAATCAGATTGGATTCATTCCAGGGTCACAAGGATGGTTCAACATAAGCAAATCAATCAATGTGATACACCACATCAACAAAAGAAAAGACAAAATCCACACAATCATCTCAATAAATGCAGAAAAAGCATTTGATAAAATTCATCATCCACTCATGATAAAAACTCCTACCAAAGTGGGTATAGAAGGAACATATCTCAACATAATAAAAGCTATTTATGACAAACCCACAGCCAACATAATACTCATTGGTGGAAAGCTGAAAGGCTTCCTGCTAAAGTCTGGAACAAAACAAAGTTGCCCACTCTCACCATTTCTATTCAACATAGTATTGGAAGTCCTAGCCACAGCAATCAGATAAGAAGAAGAAATAAAAGGTATCCAAATTGGAAGAGAAGAGGTAAAATTGTCATTATATGCAGACAACATGATAATATATATAGAAAACCCTAAAGACTTCACACAAAAACTACTAAAACTGATAAACAAATTCAGCAAGCTAGCAGGATACAAGATTAACATACAGAAATTGGTTGCATGTCTTTATACTAACAATGAAATATCAGAAAGGGAAAGTAAAAAAAAAAAATCCCTTTTAAAATTGCATCAGAAAATAAATAAAATACTTAGGAATAAACCTGATTAAGGAGGTGAAGGACTTATATGCTGAGAACTATAAAACATTGATAAAGGAAACTGAAGATGATTCAAAGAAATGGAAAGATATCCCATGCTCTTGGATCAGAAGAATTAATATTGTTAAAATGGCCATACCACCCAAAGCAATCTACAGATTTAATGTGACCCCTATCAAATTACCCCTGACATTTTTCACAGATAGAACAAATATTCCTAAAATTGATATGGAAACACAAAAGACTCAGAATTGCCAAAGCAGTCCTGAGGAAAAAGGACAAGGCTGGAAGCATAACCCTCCCAGACTTCAGACAATACTACAAAGCTACAGTAATCAAAACAGCGTGGTAGGACGTCCCTGGTGGCACAGTGGTTAAGAATCCGCCTGCCAACGCAGGGGACATGGGTGTGAGCCCTGGTCCGGGAAGATCTCACATTTCCCGGAGCAACTAAGTCTGTGCACCACAACTCGTGAGCCTGCACTCTAGAGCCGGCGAGCCACAACTACTTAGCCCACGTGCCACAACTACTGAAGCCCGTGTGCCTAGAGCCCGTGCTCCACAACAAGAGAAGCCACCTCAGTGAGAAGCCCGCGCACCACAATGAAGAGTAGCCTCTGCTCACCACAACTAGAGAAAGCTCGCGCACAGCAACAAAGACCCAACGCAGCCAAAAATAAATAAATTAGATAAATAAATTTAAAAAAACAGAAAGGTATTGGCACAAAAGTGGACATATGGATCAGTGGAAGAGAATAGAGAGCCCAGAAATAAACCCACACACCTATGGTCAATTAATCTTCCAAAAAGGAGGCAAGAATATACGATGGAGAAAAGACAGTCCCTTCAGCAAGTGGTGTTGGGAAAGCTGGACAGCCGCAGGTAAATCAATGAAGTTAGAACACTCCCTCACACCATACACAAAAAATAAACTCAAAACGGCTAAAGACTGGTTTAGTTGGTCATAGGTAATTATTTTACAGTAAGGTGCCTTTTCCAGCTCTTCCTCAGTCTAATCATAGTGTAGAATTCTTCTTTTCTTTCATTTTCTCTCCCTTCCTCCTTCCTTCCTTCCTTCCTCCCTCCCTCCTTTCCTCCCTCCCTTCCTTTTTAGAAAACTGTAACAATAAGAGAGCAAAAATAGCCATTTCATAACTTACCAAGGATTTCAGACTCAACCTGGCACAATGAACAGAAACCTTTTACTCATGTGGATGAATTCAAGATTAATAAGAAAGTCACTCAAATTTCTGCTTTGTATACAGTCATTTATTGTGTAATTATGAGATAACTGTGCCCTTTCTAGAACCTTCCCTAACAGATTGTAGGAGCATAGAGGGCAGGGCCCACAGCTGTATATTTTTCATAGTGTTTGATATACAGTTTTTACAGAGAGGATGTTTAAAAACATCTGCTGGGTGTGTGAGTGGATAAATGGAGGAAGAAGGAAGAAACACCTGTGACCACGTGTGATACGCAGAGGACGTAATGATAATGTCATACCTGGTAAGTCACAGTGAGGCAGATGCAAGAAAGCCTGCAGAATTTAGGCAGCAATGTTTCAAAGAAAAACTATGGTGTTTAGTTAACCAGAGTAGAAAATTATAAAGTAAGGGATAATAAATCCCCATGGAAGAAATACCAAAATTCACAAAATGTAGAAGGTGGATTTTTTAAGGTGTATCAAGTAATCAGCTTGGGGTTCCATTTACACCCACATCAGCTAAAGTCACATGCTGTCTCTGGTCTCTGCTAGCACTGACTTTGGCTGCGAGTGACAGGAGAGACCCAAGCAACAACATAGCAGACTGTCTCTCACATAAAACTTGGAAGTTGGCAGTTCAGGGCTAATATGTGGGCTTGGGTTTGTGAGCCCTCCTTTCCCTCTCTTGCTGCTCTTGTTTTATGGCCTCAATTCCCAAGTCACCTCATGGAACGTGGTGTGGCATCAGTTCCAGCCATCACATCTACACTCTAGAAATGGGAATAAGACACGGAAATGAGGGAGGAACAAAGAATGTGTGCAGAACACTCTGGCTGATGCCGACTGGCCAGGACTTTGTCAAGCGGCCTCCCCTAGACGAAGGGGAGGCTGGGGAATGTAGGTTTTACCCTGGGGTGAGGCACGTGCCCACACTCCACTACAGTTCTATGACCAAAAGGAAGAAGACGGGAGATGCTGGGCTCAGAGCACCGTGTGGGGGTGGGGCAGTTTAAACGTGCTCGGCGTCAGAGCACAGCATTCTGGATGTGACATGGTGGCGAGGGGGGACAAATAAACCTAGGATCAGCATTTGTCAGCTCGGCTGCTCTAACAGGACTGCAGGCAGGGCGGCTTAAACCACAGATGATTACTCCTCAGGGTTCTGGAGTCTGGACGTCTGCGGTCTGGTGCCAGCATTGCCAGGGTTAGAGTGAAGGTCCTCCTCCTGGCTTACAGACGGTTGTCCTCTCACTGTACACTCTCTCGCTATGGGGAAAGAACGATCTCATGTACCTTTCTCTCTTTTTTTTTAAGGGAGATGTTGGGGGTGGGAGTTTATTAATTAATTTATTTATTTTTGCTGTGTTGGGTCTTCGTTTCTGTGCGAGGGCTTTCTCTGGTTGTGGCAAGCGGGGGCCACTCTTCATCGCGGTGCGCGGGCCTCTCACTATCGCGGCCTCTCTTGTTGCGGAGCACAGGCTCCAGACGCGCAGGCTCAGTAATTGTGGCTCACGGGCCTAGTTGCTCCGCGGCATGCGGGATCCCCCCAGACCAGGGCTCGAACCCGTGTCCCCTGCATTAGCAGGCAGATTCTCAACCACTGCACCACCAGGGAAGCCCCCTTTCTCTTTTTAAGGGCACTAATCCCATCAAGAGGGCTCCACCCTCATGACTTCATCACCCCCAAAGGCCTCACCTCCTAATGTCTCACCAGGGGTTAAGATTTCAGCATCTGGGATTTGGTAGTGCACCAACATTCAGTCACAGTGATCAGAGACTTAGAACAGTTTCTGTACCCATCTTCCCCCCACAGACAGTGGGCCAGGCCCTTTTACATTTGTCCTCACATGTGGTTCAGAGGAGCATGTACACCTGCAGTGCTCTGAGGGAAATGCCCATGTGCAGGGCTCATTGTTCATAACCGCCTGTGTTTTCAACCCATGGTGCTCATGATGGAGATCAGGATCTGTCCTTGGGCCCTGGAGAGCTGCTCCACTGGACAGGAGGAAATGCATGGGGTTGCCAAAAACTTAGCCAGACGAGAAAAATTAATGTTACCACTCATGCTCCAGCACACCAAGGCTGCCATCAGCTGAATGGCATGCTCCTTGAAGGAAAACTCTTCCCTGAATTCCACTTCAGAATTATAGCCCAATGCCTTCTCTTTCAGCCAGTCAGCTCCCAGCAGACTGGTCAAGTTTCCAAGCTAACATTCCATTAGGCAGGATCTGTAGGGGTGCTGGCCACTGCCGTACATGTTCCTTTCATCCACTATCTTCCATCCATTCATCTATCCACCCACCCACCATCCATCCATTATCCATCCATCAATCATCCATCATCTGTCCATCACCATTAATCCATCATTCATCCATCCATCCATTCACCTGTCCATCCATCCATCATCCATCCATTCACCATCCACCCATCCATACATACATTCATGCACCATCCATTCATCCATCCACCGTCCACCATCCATCCCTCAATCTACCATCCACCATCCGTCCATCTATACATCCATCATCCATCCAACCATCATCTGTCCATCCATCCATCCACCATCCATCCAATCTATCCATCCATCACCCATCACCCATCCATCCATCATACGTCCATCAATCACCATCCATCATCATCATCCATTTGTCATCCATCCATCCATCCATTATCTACCTCTATTCATCTATCTTTCCCTTTGTTTCAAAATAAAAAAAGAGTTAAGGCTATTGTTTTCCCTGAAATCTCTTTTTTAAATTCAAAAACTTACTTTCAGTTCCTAACTTTTAACATAATATAAACTTTTCAGTCTTTCTTCCTCTTCTACTCTCTCATTTGTTTCTCTTTTTCTTCCCTTTTGTCTTGAAGATCCCACAGGGAAAAGTAGATAGCTGAAATTGGAGGCTTGGACAGAGCAGAAGAAAGATTGTAGCTCCAAATGCCCAGGAAGCTCAAGCACTTAGCTGACCTGTCTTCACAAGCACGGCCGAGTGCCAGTCCACACCCCATCTGTGTCCCGTGTTGGATCCAATGGCTTGATCGCCTATCTTCGAGTTTCTCTAAACCATAATATCTTGTTACCTTTTCTCCATTTGTCCTCATTTGTTCATTTTATTTCTAACCTAAACACTAAAATGAGTTTATTCCCAGTCTATTGATAAAGGAGTATTCAAGGTACTTTTAGAAAATTTGTGGCAAGTGAGAGAGAGGACAGGACCGAAGCATGAACTGTGTCTCTAGGAGAGCTGGGGTCGGGGGCACTGCCTTCAGCGTCTGATGGGGAAGGACGGGTGCTGGAGACCCCTGTTTGCTCAGTTTGGATTCGGCCTGGTTCTGCGTCCTTGCACTATGACCCTGTCTCACAATTCCTTTCACTCTCACCTGCTCACCACAGGGAGGAACACCTGCTTCCTGCACCCATCCCCCCTCCCTTGCTCTCCATCTACATATTTAGAATCCACTTTCAAAGGAAGCTGAACATATGGGGTCTTTCTTCCTTTTCTTCCGCATCAAGCAAATAGCTATTTATAGGAAGTCAAAACAAATAACAAATATGTCTATTACAATTGTCCGACAGTCCTCAGGGTAAACAGTAAGGGAAACATCTATTCCTTAGAGCCTGGTAATTAACACAGAGCAGCCAGAGTCTAGGATCTAGGAGGAGGGGGAGGGGAGGGATGAGGTAAAGGAGGAGAGGAAAGGAGAGATGGGAAGGAGAAGGGGGAGGGACGGGGAGGAGAGGGAGGAGGAGGAGAGCAGAGAAAACAGGGTCTAATTTTAAGGCTAGTGGAACCTCCTGTCACCGGGCAAGTTCTGAGCGCCTCACAGGCTGTAGGGAATGACCCTGAGTGGACTGTCGTCCCAGCCGCTCAGTCTCTGTGAGCTTCCACGGAAAACATGTGGCACGCGGGTCGCACAGGATGGCCCCCTACTTGAGGAACAAGAACTGCTTCCAAGACCTCGTCCATTCAAGCCAACAACCAGCATTTCTCTGAGAGAAAGAAAAACCAAGCTTATCTCCAAGGCGCCATCTGATGCTGTGAAAGGCTCACGAGTAGGGAAGTGGACGGGAGGGGACGGCGGGTGACGCTCCTGCACAGGGAACGGCGTCTCCGTGTGGGACGTGTGCGTCTCTGCCCGCAGCGCCGCCACCTGGGGTCACACGCGTGCAGGAGGGTAGTGCGCTCCCGGGCTGAGCTGGGGCAGAGAAAGGATGTGGCCGAGAGGCGCAGAAGTGGCCCAGGGGGTCCTCCCTCGGCGGCGGAGGGCGGTGGGCCCTCAGAGCCCACTTCCGCTCTGAAGGTCATTAGGGACGAATTCCAGTAAACACACACCCCCCCCATCAGATTAGCAGACAAAATGGTTTCCATGGCAACTGCTGGACAAGCGAGTTGCCGGTATTCCGCATTAATTTAAAATACTTTCCCCCAGTCTCCTTGGAGTCGGTCCTGTGAAACACAAGTGCTCGCAAGCTCTCTCATCTGCAGCAGCCTTTGAAATTCCATCCAGTGTGTGTTGAAGCTGAGCCAATTAACGTGAAGAGAACTGGGTGGATTGCAGAGAAGCTGGCAAGGCTGTGTTTACCAATTAGGTTTTTTTTATGATGCAAATGCAGCACAGCACGCAGCAGAAATAAAAGCTGGCTAAGCTGAATATGAAACTGTTAATTGCATTTTCGGAGACACAGCTACAAGGTGAAACTCATCATACAAATGATAAGTGAGTTTCACCACCTACAGTGCTTCCCTATTGCACTTGGACTAATCTGTGTTAAAACAGCCCCGTGTATCTTTGCAGGAAAGCAAAACACAGCATTTGGTATAACCTCCCAACTTTCAAGGGAAAAATGTGCATAGGTGGGAAGCAATATAAAGGATAATTTTTACTTAAATCAGATTAATAACGTTAACAAACACTATGGCAAAGGGCAGGATGGTGCTTCTTGAAATGGATTTTCTGCCTGAAGATTATAGAAAGGTGCATTTGCAAATGAACGCCAGCACTTCCTGACAAGTGTGGCTTAAACTTGTTAGAGAAGAAAGGTCATGGTAATTATCCACTGTTGATTTTCCCAACAGGGAACATCAAACAGAGGGGCCGTCCTCAAGTCAGGGAGAAGGAACGTCCTGAGAACCGGATTGAGTCAGTACCCGGCAGCCCGGCCAGGGACGGGGTGGGGACCTCCGCGGGGGTAAGGACCCAGGCCCGGGGCACAGAGGGCTCCCTCCCCAGGTCTCCTGACTGCGCCGGTGCCACCCCAGGGCTCCGGGCAGAAGCAGTGCTGTTAGGGGTGCTCACGTTTGGGTTAGGTTTGGTTTTCAAGTGCCTCATAAGAATTTCTGTTCTTTTTCTCATTTCTCAAAATAAACTGCCCCGATTCTGCCTAAGTTCATGTTAAAATGCATGGGCAGTAATCGAGGAACAAGCCAGCAGCCAAGAAAAGGGCTGGGTGAGGGGAGTTACCCTCCTCCCAGCAGCCGGGCAACAGGCCCTCGTGGGAGGCCCCTTCCTGAGAGCCAGAGCAGTGCGTTCTGAGGATGCAACATGCAGCGTGGAGACTGTGGCTAGTAACACCGTGTCGTGACCCTGAAATGGGCTAATAAGAGGGTAGACTCAAGCATTCTCACCAAAAAAAGGGGAAAAAGGGTAACTAACTAACTAGCAGGGATGTGCTAGTTAACTTGGTTTGGGGAACAGTTTCACAATGTATACGTATAGCAAATCATCATACGTTATAACGTTACTTGTCAACGATTCCTCAATAAATCTGAGAAAAAAGAAGGCCATGGAGGTGGATGGGGAAGGAAGGTGTGAGGGACACAGCCCCACGGTCCCTCCAACTTGAGTGACGGCAATCCTACCCTCACGCAGAAGCCCCCGGGGCCCACCCACACCAGGTCTGCCCCATGCCTGACCCCACTGTCTTTTCTAAGTACACGCCAGCACCTGATTGGCCAGCCGACCTGCCACGCACGGTGGGACACAGACATGGCTCATCTGTGCCAACAAACTGCCTCTCAGAGAGTCTGCTCCTGTCTTCCCTTTTCTCACTGCAGCCACATCGCTGCGGACACACGAGATAAGTGGACTTGAGTCTCTGCTCCAAGTCCGTCCCTTTGGTGGGACTGGCCCCGAGGGACAGCACACCCTCCCCAGTGTCTCTAAGACGTGGGCTCTTGCCAAGTGCGGCCATCACCAGCCCAGAGCCCTTGGGAGGGTTCCTGCGAAATTCTGATTATCTGGCCAAGATGGAGAAGGCTTTGCAGACGTTCACAACAGGTGGTGAAGGCAAAGAGGAGGACCAGCCTAATTCCTCTTCGAGGGAACACTGGAACTGGAGGGTGACTGGGAGGCGTGCACGCCCACCACAGGCACTGAGGCTGAAGAAGCACCTACAATGGGCGGCCACCTGACCATGAGACAAGGCCCTGCGGCTGTAAGGTGTCACTCCCACACGGCACGGCAGCACCGAGGGCCGCGTGCACTCTGATGGGACCTGCATGGAACTGTAACTCCCGGGTAAGGAGACACTTCATTGTTTACTTTATATAAATCTGTAAGGCTCGAAGATTTCGTAGTCTGTGACATACAGTGTGCCTTGGACTTGAAATTTTCTTCAGAAAATGTCTGTCCCTGTGGAAGAGCTCTGTGGGAGCTTTGTCCCACGTGTTGTAACATCACCATGTTTGGTAGAAACCATCTCTATTCAAAGATTCAGTTGGTTTGTCTTTGAGAATATAAGAAACGTAGAGAAAGGTCGGCCAAGATGGAGGAGGAGAAAGACCCTGAGCTCACCTCCTCTCAGATCAAAATTACAACTATTTACAGAACACCTAATGACGAAAAAGACTGAAACCTACTGGAAAAGGTCTTCTACAGCTAAAGATATAAAGAAGGAACCACAATGAGAAGGGTAGGAGGGGCGGAGTCACGATATAGTCAAATCCCATCCCCCTGGGAGGGTGACCCACAAACGGGAGAGTAATTACAATTGCAGAGATCCTCCCGAAGGAAAGAGGGGACTGAGCCCCACATCGGGCTCCCCAGCCTGGGGTCCTGCGCTGGGAAGACGAGCCCCCAGAATGTTTGGCTTGGAAGGCCAGCGGGGTCTTACTTTCGGGAGAACCAGAGGGCTGTGAGAAATAGGGGCTTCACTCTTAAAGGGCGCACACAGAATCTCACAGCTCGGGGACCCAGGGCAGGAGTAGCAATTTGAAAGGAGCCTGGGTGAGACACACCCGCCGATCTGGGCAAGTCCGCAAGAGGCGGGAGGCGACCGCAGCTCAGCCTGCGGAAGAGACGCCGGCACAGCCACCTTGGGAGCTCGTTCTGCCACGTGGACACTGGAGCCGGCAAGAGCCACTGCGGAGTCCTCCCTCCGGCTCATTAGCACCAGGACCGGCCCCACTGTCAGCACGTCAGCGCCAGTACGGGGACGCCTCAGGCCAAGCAACTAGCCAGGCAGGGACACAGCCCCACACGCCAGCAGAAAGGCCGCCTTCAGACCCCTGAGCCCACAGCTGCCCTTGGCCGTGGCCCTGCCCACCAAAGGGCTCAGGACCTAGCCCCACACCCCAGGGCACAGGCAACAGACCTCGGACCCCCAGGGCCCTGCAGCCAGAGACCCTGGGCCCCAGCCCCAACCACCGGGGGGCAGCCACCAGCCCCAGCATCCCTGGCTCTGTGTACCCGTGAGCCTGCTCTAGCCAGGAGACCCAGTCCACCCGCCAGCTGGGCCAACGCAAACTCTGCGACAAGGTAGATCCCACAGTCGTCTGTGTCAGGAACTGGACCCACCTGCCAGGGGTCCAATACCCCCAGACATTGCAGGCGGATCCCAGGACCTGGCATTGCTCGCCAGTGAGCTGGCACTAGCCCCAGGACCTGGCTTCACCCACTAGTGGGTGGGCACAAGCCCCAAGGTATCCCGGACCCCAACTCTGCCCATCAGTGAACCAGTACTAGCCCCCAGGCCCCCGGGGTTCCACAGCCAGCTGCCTCATGACCTGGCCCCACCAACCAGTGACAGGCAGCCTCTGCATATTTAAAATGATGAAAGGGAAAAACCTAAAACCAATAGTATTCTGCTAGGCTAGGTTCTCATTCAGATTTGATGGAGAGATCAAAAGTTTTACAGACAAGCAGAAGTTAAAAGATTCAGCATCAGCAAACCAGCTTTATAAGAAATGTTAAAGGGACTTCTCTAAACGAAAAAGAAAAGGCCACAACTAGAAACACAAAAATTATAAAAGGAAAAAGTTCATCGACAAGTGCAAATATACAGTGAAGGTAGTAAATCATCTGCACACAAAGCTCTTAAGAAGGTTAAAAGACAAAAGTAGTAAAATCATTTATATCCACACAAGTAGTTAAGAGACAAACAAAACAGTTAGATGTAAAATATGATACCAAAAACAGTAACCAAGAGGGGAAGAGAGCACAAATGCAGGGTTGTTAAAATGCATTTGAAATTAAGAAGTAGCAACTTAAAACAATCACTATATAAACCGATGACTATATGTGAACCTCATGTAACCACAAACCAAAAGTCTATAATAGATACACACACATAAAAAGAGAAAGGAATCCAAATATAACACTAAAAACAGTCATCAAATCACAAGAAAGAGAACGAAAGAAGAAGAAAGGAACCAAAAAGAACTATAAAAATAACCCCCAAACAATTACCAACATGGCAATAAGAACATACATATCAATAATTACTTTAAATGTGAATGGACTAAATGCTCCAACCAAAAGACACAGACTGGCTGAATGGACACAAAAACAAGACCCATATATATGTTGTCTACAAGAGACGCACTTCAGATCTAAAGACACACACAGACTGAAAGTGAGGGGATGGAAAGAGGTATTCTATGCAAATGGAAATCAAAAGAAAGCCAGGGTAGCAATACTTATATCAGACAAAATAGTCTTTAAAACAAAGACTGTTTGTTACAAGAACAAAGAAGGACACTAAAAAATGATCAAGGGATCAATCCAAAAAGATACAACAATTGTAAATATATATGCAACCAACATAGGAGCACCTAAATACATAAAGAAAATATTAACAGACATAAAGGGAAAAATTGCCAGTAACACAGTAATACTAGGGACTTCAACACCCACTCACATCAATGGACAGAACATCCAGACAGAAAATCAATAAGGAAACACAGGCCTTAAATGACACATTAGACCAAATGGACTTAATTGATATCTATATTCCATCCAAAAGCGACAGAATACACATTCTTTTCATGTGCATATGAAACATTCTCCAGGATAGATAACATGCTAGGCTATAAAACAAGTCTCCATAAATTTTAAAAGATTAAAATCATATCAAGCATCTTTTCTGATCACAATGCTGTGAGACTAGAAATCAACTACAAGAGAAAAAACTGCAAAAAAACTCATAGACACATGAAGGCTAAACAATATGCTACAAAACACCTAATGTATCACTGAAGAAATCAAAGAGAAAATTAAAAAATACCTGGAGACAAATGAAAACAAAAACACAATGATCCAAAATCTATGGGACACAGCAAAAGCAGCTCTAAGAGGGAAGTTTATAGTGATAAAGCTTATCTCAGAAAACAAGAAAAATCTCAAATAAACAACATAACACTATACCTAAAGGAATTAGAAAAGTAAGAACAAAAAAACTCAAAGTTAGTAGAAGGAAAGAAATCATAAAATCAGAGCAGAAGTAAATGTAATAGAAACTTTAAAAAAAAAACCAAAAAACAATAAAAAGATCAATGAAAATAAGAGCTGGTTCTTTGAAAAAATAAACAAAATTGAAAAAACTTCCCAATCAATAAAATCAGAAATGGAAAAGGAGAAGTTACAACCTACACCATAGAAATACACAGGATCATAAGACTCTATTACAAACAATGATATGCCAAGAAAGTAGACAACCTAGAAGAAATGGACAAATTCCTAGATTGTACAATCTCCCAAAACGGAATCAGGAAGAAATAGAAAATATGAACAGACCAATTACCAGTAATGAAATTGAATTAGTAATTTTTAAAACTCCCAAGAGGGCTTCCCTGGTGGCACAGTGGTTGAGAGTCCACCTGCCGAGGCAGGGGACATGGGTTCGTGCCCCGGTCCATGAGGGTCCCACATGCCACGGAGCGGCTGGGCCCGTGGGCCGTGGCCGCTGAGCCTGCGCATCCGGAGCCTGTGCTCCGCAACGGGAGAGGCCACAACAGTGAGAGGCCTGCGTACTGCAAAAAAAACCCCCACAAAACTCCCAAGAAACAAACCAGATAGTTTCAAAGGTGAAGTCTATCAAACATTTAGAGAAGAGTTAACGCCTCTCCTTCTCAAACTATTCCAAAAAATTACAGAGGAAGGAATGCTTTCAAACTCCTTCTGGGGCCAGCATCACCCTGATACCAAAACCAGTCAAAGGTATCACAAAAAAAAAAAGAAAGAAAGAAAATTACAGGCCAACATCACTGATGAATGTAGATGAAAAAATTGTCAACAAAATCTTAGCAAACCGAATCCAACAATACATTTAAAGGATCATTCACCATGGTCAAGTGGGATTTATCTCGGGAATGCAAGGATTTTTCAATATCTGTAAATCAATCCATGTGATATACCACATTAATAAACTGAAGAATAAAAATCATATGATAATCTCAATAGATGCAGGGAAAGCTTGTAACAAGATTCAATATCTATTTACATCTATGTATGATAAAAACTCTCCAGAATGTGGGTATAGAGGGGACATACCTCACAAAATCAAGGCCATTTAGGATAATCCCACAGCTAATATCATACTCAACAATGAAAAACTGAAAGCATTTCCTCGAAGATGAGGAACGAGAAGGGGATGCCCACTCTCACCACTTTTATTCAACATAGTTTTGGAAGTCCTAGCCACAGCAATCAGACAAGATTAACAAATAAAAGGAATCCAAATTGGAATGGAAGAAGTAAAACTGTCAGTGTTTGCAGATGACATGATATTATACATAGAATATTCTAAAGATGCCACCAAAAAAACTACTAGATCTCATCAATGAATTTGGTAAATTTGCAGGATACAAAATTAATATACAGAAATCTGCTCCATTTCTGTACACTAACAATGAACTATCAGAATGAGAAATTAAGGAAACCATCTTATTTACAACCACATCCAAAAAATAAAATACCTGGGGAAAAACATATCTAAGGATGTAAAAGACCTGTACTCAGAAAACTATAAGACACTGATGAAAGAAGCTGAAGACAACACAGACAGATGGCAAGATATACTGTGTTCATGGATTGGAAGAATTAATATTGTTAAATTGACCATAATACCCAAGACAATCTACAGATTCAATGCAATCCCTAGCAAAATACCAGTGGTATTTTTTCACAGAAATAGAACAAAAAATTTTTAAATTTATATGGAAACACAAAAGACCCTGAATAGCCAAAACAACCTTGAGAAGGAAGAACAGAGCTGGTGGTATCATGCTCCCTGACTTCAGACTATACTACAAAACTACAGTAGTCAAAACAGTACGGTACTGGCACGAAAACAGACACATAGATCAATGGAACAGGACAGAAAGCCCAGAAATAAACTCAGACACTTATGGTCAATTGATCTACGATAAAGGAGGCAAGAATACACAGTGGAGAAAAGACAGTCTCTTCAGCAAGCGGTGCTGGGAAAACTGGACAGCTACACATAAAAGAAAGAAATTAGAACTTTTTCTAATACCATGTATAGAAGAAACTCAAAATGGATTAAATACCTAAATGTAAGACTAGAAACCATAAAACTCCCAGAAGAAAATAGGCAGAACACCCTTTGACATAAATGATGGCAATATGTTTTGGATCTGTCTCCTAAGGCAAAAGAAATAAAAGCAAAAATAAACAAATAGGACCTACTTAAACTTAAAAGCTTTTGTACAGCAAAGAAACCACCAACAAAACGAAAAGACAATCTACTGAATGGGAGAAAATATTTCCAAATGGTATGACCAATAAGGGGTTAATATCCTAAATGCATAAACAACTCATATAACTTACAAACTCAAAAAAAAACAAAAAACCCAATTAAAAAATGGGCAGAAGAGCTGAATAGACATTTTTCCAAAGAAGACATACAGATGGCCAACAAGCACATGAAAAGATGCTATGCATCACTAATCATCAGAGAAATGCAATTCAAAACCACAATGAGATATCACCTCATTCCTGTCAGAATGGCCATCATCAAAAAAGTCTACAAATAACAAATGCTGGAGAGGGTGTGGAGAAAAGGGAACCCTCCTACACTGTCAGTGGGAATGTAAATTGATACAGCCACTATGGAGAACAGTATGGAGGTTTCAAATAAAAATAAAACAAATAAAAATAGAGTTAATATATGATCCAGCAATTACACTCCTGGGTATCTGTCTGAAGAAAATGAAAACACTAATTTGAAAAGGCACATGCACCCCAATGTTCACAACAGCACTACCTACAACAGCCAAGACATGGAGCCAACCTAAGTGTCCAAGAACAGATGAATGGATAAAGATGTGGGGTATGTATAAACAATGGAATATTATGCAGCTATAAAAAGAATAAAATTTTTCCATTTACAGCAACATGGATGGGCCTGGAGAGTATTATGCTAAGTGAAATAAGTCAGACAGAGAAAGACCACTACTGTATGGTATCACTTATACGTGGAATCTAAAAAATAAAACAAACTAGTGAATATAACAAAGCAGAAGCAGACTCACAGATATAGAGAACAAACTAGTGGTTACCAGTGGGGGGACGGAATTGGGGAGGGGCAAGACAGGGGTAGGAAATTAAGAGGTACAAACTACTATGTATAAAAGAAATAAGCTACAAGAATATATTGTACAGCACAGGGAATATAGCCTATATTTTATAATAACTATAAATGGAGTATAACCTTTAAAAATTGTGAGTCACTATGTTGTACACCTGAAACATATAATATTGTACATCAACTATACCTCAATTCATAAAATTATATAAAAAATTAAAAATATTTTAAAGACTACAAGATATGTATAAATCAAGTGAAATTAATTCACTAAAATTACGAAGTAGAATACATTACAACATGAGCATGATCGCATGTAACACAGAATGAGGGAAGCGGCTCTGGATCCGTCTGAGCTGTGGGTAGAAACACCAGGAGGGCCTGGTGCCAGTGTCCCAGCCACAGTGCAGCTCCCAGGAACAACCTCAAGGGCCAAGGGTCATCCTGACCCGCAGACAAGATGCCACATGGGTCCCAGACTCAAGGGAAGCTTTCCTGATTCTAGGGCTCTCTGTTGTCATAACAATGTGTTTGTCACCATATAATATTTATCTTGTATCGAGTATTTTCAGTGTACAAATATAAAATAATGAGCATTGTAAATAAATAGCATATGGATTGGACACAGGATACATGAGGGAAGCAGGGAGACGGTGAGTGTCTGTAAGCCCCCTCTCCTCTAGGTGTGGACACAGGAGATGGGGTGAAGACGCAGCGGGGGTCGGAGGGTCACGGAGGACAGACCCCTGGCTGGAGGGCAGGATGCAGCAAAACACTCTGCCTTCAGGACCTACTGACAGATTCAGCTTGTTTATACAATGACTCCTTTTTCTTCCTTAGTCTCTTTCCTCTAAAGAATTCCAAGGGTGAGAGAGGGAGCTTAAATATCATCAAACAGAGAAACCAGAATTTCTTGCGAGCCCCTTGTACAGAAGACGTGTGTTTAGCAAACAACCTCAGCAGTTAGTGACAAGCATCTGATGGGAAAGGGGGTGCGGGTCTTATCTGCTCCCTTCACAGGCCCACTAAGCACCTCTGCAGGCCCGGTCAGCTGTGAACCAAGCGGCAGAGCCTGACGTGCAGGAGGAGCCCTGCCCAGCACAGCGGCCCCGGAGGCCAGCCCCGCTGCCGTAAGCGCCAGCCTCCGGCCGGCCAGGCCCGGGAGCTCCGCTGTGCTCGCACTGTCCCCCGGCCTCGCCAGACCATCTCCTGCAGGTTGGGCTCCACGCGTCACGTCCCGGCTGCTGCCCAGCGCCACCAGGAATCCCGACACCGCGCTGACCCTGGACTTCCGTGTCACCCTCCTCTCCCGGAGGGCCCGGGGCTGGGGCCGCGCCCCTGTTCAGCGTGCTCAGGACCGAGGGCCATCCCTGAGGGTCCAGCGCTGCCCTCTCCTACCTAGAACATCGTACTGTTATCCCCACAGTTCCGTGCAACTCCGTTCCTGCATCTTAACCCCTTCTTGGGTGCCACGCTAGAGACACGGCGAGGACGCGGGCCCAGGGCGGCGCCCTCGGCTGCGCCTCTCCGGGTCTCATTCAGGGGAGGGGTGGGGGCCGTTCCAGGCAGGAGACCTCCAGGGGCAGAGCCTGGGTGAGAAGCAGCGTGTGTGGCTGCCGGGAGCCTGTGGCGTGAGGCAGGGACAGCCGGAAGGACCGCGGGCTCTGTCTGCGTCCAGCGGCCGCTGGGGGCTCCGACCCGGCGAGGGACGGGTCAGGACTGGGTTGGGGGCACGTGACGGGCCTGCACTGCGGATGCAGTCGGCAGCCGAGCGGCTGGGACAGACCCCAGGGTCATCCTGGAGGTGAAATCGGCGCGGCGTGGCGACGTCTGACGTGGCTGGTGACGTCCCCAAACCCCGCCTCGCTGACGCTCCCAGGACCTCGGCAGAAATAGAGTCTCAAATGGAAGCAGGGATGGAGACAGGGAGAAGCCAAGTCCAGGCAGAGGCCACCGAGAAGCTGCACTTTGCTAGACACAAGGGGCAGAAGGCCCCCTACGGCCTTTAGGGGCCGACGGGGGATGGGGCCTCGCTCAACATGGCCGTTACCCGCCCACCACCTCACTTCCTGCCGCATCTGGTCTCTCCCCACCTCCTCCTTCCCCTCCGCCGGACCACAGAAGACCTTCCTCCATCGACCTCCGGTCAAACGGCGCCTCTCTCTCTTGGTCATTAAATTCCTTCTGCGGCCCTAAAATAATCCTCTCTCCTGGGATCGTCACACTCAAAATTCTCCGCTGTGCTTCTGCCCTACCTTGCTCACTGCTTTTCCAAGGCAAACACACTTAACTCCTTTGCACTCTTCTCCCAAGTAAATCCTCCAGCCTCTTAACCACTTCTGTGCTTTTCTCTGAATTCCCTCCAATTTGTTGACATCCTTTGCCTTCTCAAGTTTTAAAGGCCTGTGTTTACTTTGTTAGGACACAGCAGGTATTAGGAAGCAGTTGGATGAGATTCAAGCCACCGTAGTTATAGGAAAACAAGTTCAAAAGCCTTGAATGAAAACAGCAAGTAAGAAGGGAAAGAAAGAAAAAAATCACAATAATGACAGACAGACAACACTTTTCTAATTCAGGACGAGACAATCGATGATGGCCAAAAACAACTACATATTAAGAAAGAGAATATTAGGAAGTCCTTAAGGAAAACAGACAGAAGGATATATAGGTAATTGATACAGAATATAGATCCTGATCCCAATTATACAGTCTTGGGTCTTTGGAGGTTTTAAGTCAACACAGACTCAATACTGAATGTCTAGGGGAACAGACTTTTAACTCTGATGTGCTGTTTTAGCTTCTGTACTGTGCTCAAAGCCCTGGTCCTGGGAAGTAATTACAAATTCCACATCCTTCTCCCAGGGCGGTGGCTAATTTTTCATGTGAACCTTAAAAGGAACTGGGGTTGACTTTAACTCATTCAAGCCACGGTAACATGAAAACAGTCACAGGCAAAATATACACGAATGGGTATGACTAGGTTCAAATTAGGGCTGTCAGGTAAGCTTTCCAGTTAAACTAGAATTTCATATAAATAAGAATTTTTTAAAATACGTATTTCCTATGCACAAGTTGCTATTTATCTGAAACTTAACTGTTGTCCTGTATTTTTAACTGCAACTCTGATATCATGGGCTGAACTGTGTCCCCCCCAAATTCACATGCTGAAGCTCTTGCCCCCAGTATATCAGACTGTGACTTATTTGGAGACAGGGCCTTTAGAGGGGTGATTAAGTTAAAGTGAGGCTGTTAGGATGGGCCCTAACGCAGTATGACTGGTGTCCTTGTAAGAAGAGGAGATCTGGACACAGGAAGAGACAGCAATGTGCACACACAGATGGATGATCTGTGGGACACAGCGGGAAGGAGGGCACCTGAGGAGAGAGGCCTCAGGAGGAACCAACCCTGCTGACACCTTGACCTCCGGCTTCCAGCCTCCAGGACTCTGAAAAAATAAATCTCTGCTGTTTAAGCCGCCCAGTCTGTGGTGGTTACAGCAGCCCTGGAGACTGATACGTCTAATAACAAAACTAGTTCCAACAAAAGCTGTACTTATAAAAACTGGTGGCCAGTTCATGGGCCAAAGTTTGCCAACATCTGTTCCGGAGTTAAAACCAAACCGAGCGAGCGGTCTCGCAAGGTGCCCCGGGGAAGGGAGGGATGGGGGGAGGGGGCCGTCGGTCTCCGTGGTCCGGCCTCGCCCCTCCAGCTGCGGGCACCACAGGGGACTGAACACACACTCCACGTGGCCTCTACTCCGTGGCACCCGACAGGTGACGGGCTCCCGAACCCGTCAGCCTTGGGTTTGCACCGGGAGGGAAGCAACGTCTGGAGGAGCAGGGAGAGGACGCCGCCTCTCCGGAGCTGGCGCCGGAGAGCAGGCCGGGCGTGACGGCTCCTCTGGCTCCCGTGGCTCAGAAGCTTCCCATCTCGGAGCGCAGCCCCTCCTGCCAACGGCCTCCCATCACGGGGCCTCTGGTGGCCCCTCTCCCTTCCAGCCAGTCCTGTCCTGAAAGGGGTCCGCTGATGGAACCCCGGCCAAACCCGCAACGCACTTCTCTCTGCGGAGGAGACGCCCAGCGTCGTGTCTGGGGGCGGCGGGCTCTGCGTGTGACCGAATCACAAGGCCCGAGTCCCGGGGAGACTTCAGGCAGGAGTGCAGCTGCCCCCCGAGCGCCCCCCGGGGCAGGGCACCGTCCAGTGGTCTGCCTGCGTCCCCCCAGATCCATGCTGAAGCCTCACTCCCAGAGGCTGAGAGAGCAGGCGGTGGGGCCTTCACGAGGGGGCAGCCTTGGTGATGGGATCAGTGCCCTCACAAGGGACCCCAAGAGGACAGGTGGGAACAAACTCCTGCTGTCTGCACGCAGGATGGGTTCTGATACAGCAGCCCCAAAGAGCTGAGCCAGAATCTGAACCCTCGGAGCAGAGTTTCCACCCCAGGCCGTCCGCCGTCTTTGCCCCCACAGAGCTGGTGGAGAAGGCAGGGGAGGGGCCCAGAGGAGCGGCTCGCAGCAGAGGCACCTGCGTCTCCGGGCTGGATTCTCAGTGCAGGTTCATCCCTAATAAATAACACCGCAGCCGAAAGCCCGTCGGTGGTAAGCTGAGGTCCATCTGCAGAAACTGCTGCTGTTTCCTCGCGACCTCTTGCTGATTACCAGCGTTCACTGTGTCGGTCGCTGTGCAGAGCTGTCCCCGGGGCTCACTCGCGAGGGCGCGCCCTCATCCTCCTGCTCCCAGGATGGCTGCCGGCTCCAGCACCGCGTCCTGGCCAAGCTCCCTCGGATTTCCGTGGAGGGCCGCTGGGCTTCTCCCTTGGACGCGCGTGCTTTTCCTTGTAGTAAGTTGACACTTCAATTTTTTTTCTATTTCTGGGCTCTTTAGTAACTCATAGAACTTTCCAAAGGCATAGATCCCACGCGTGTGCCCACTCACCATGGGGAGCGGAGGGCAGAGAGCGGCTTGATCCTGGCCGGCTCATCCTCCGCCCTGTGATCTGCACCAGTGGATCCGTGTTTACCACGGCAAAGACGACCGTGGACGTGAGGCTCCCGACCTCGCGTCCTGTGGATACCCGCGTCTTTAACATGAAATTATTACCGCAGCAAATCCCGACATCAGGGTGCAAGCCTTCACGTCCCGGGTGTTCACCAGATCACCCTTGCCCCTCGAGTCACTCCCTCCCGCTCCCTGACACACGTGCACACACACACACACTCACAAACACTTAGGCGTGCACATGCACACACGCTCGCAAAGAGCGTGGCGGCGCTGGGGTTTTTTCCTTGGCAGGCGCCAGCTGATGCTGTAAACAGACCTGCTAAGTGCTTGTGTCCAGCAGCGTGTCAATTCCCCTTGAAGCGTGAGGGCCATTTTCGTGTTCTGTCCAAATGCCCCCGTGCACGCCCGAGAAGCTGAGGGCTACGGAGCTCAGAATGCTCGCTGCCAGCGGCGCGATGCACCCAGGCCCTTGGAACCTGGATGGAGGGTCTGACCTAACTGACTGGTTGGTCTGGGCAAACCACAGTCAGTTCATTCCAAGAAGCAGATCAGCTAGCTGCCCTGAACAGTCCCCTCAACTGAAATCATCAGGCGGTGGCTCTGGAGTTTAAAGATCTAGGGAAACGTGTGCATTTAAACGTTTAAAAGAAAAGAAACTGCCAGAAGATCGCCTGTGTGCCACTGAAGAGGGCAAAATAACATGACCTCACCCCGGCCTTCCCGCGGACATGCATCCTGCATCTGTGAGCCCAGCCGTGCCCAAGGTGCAGCCCTGTGCTAACGGGATGACCGGGACAGTCTCTGGAGCCGCCCGTCCCCGGCTGTGGGGCAGAAGCGAGGGCTCTGGTGACAAGCGGATAAAGAAGAGGAGGTCCCCTTCGGACCACGGGGGCACGAGCCCGCTGGCCTGTGGCTGGGCTGAGGAAGGCCACCCGCACTAAGGTGTCCCTGACCTCGGGTGCTTAGCACCACCAGGTGCCTTCCCACGGTCTCCCTGTGTCTGCCTTGTATCTGGACAAATGTCATCACACAGTAGGTTCTCAATAAACAACAGATTTTACCTAAAAACAGAAAGCTTTAGCGGGCTTGGGGGCTGCAGGGTACCGGCCTGCTTAGTCGGTGGTGGCTGCGTGGCTTTGTGGCCGTTAGGTTAGATTTCCCTTCCAAGGCGGTCGGGGCACCAGGGTCAGAGTGACTGTGCCCCCGAGGGACGCAGGCGAGCGTCCCTGTCTGGGGACGGGGTGGAAGGCCTGATTCCAGAAGAGGCAGGGCGGCCCCCGCGAGCCCGCTGCCCGTGTGGATGGAGACCGCGGCGCAGGCACGATGCAACCGACCACGCCTCGCCTGCCCCGTTAGCTAAAAAGCATTCTTAACACTTAAGAAATGCAGGCCGAGGTCCCCAAGGTACACGCGTGGCCTGGTTTCTGATCTCCCACCCCTGAGGGCACACCAGTGGCGCCTGGGGCTCCCCCTCCTGCGGCCAGGGCACCCCGGAAACTGGGTCAGATTTCAGACACTGAGCTGTAGCCTGCCTTCCACACCTGGCCGAGCCCAACGCACAGAGCAGGTATAGGTAGCAAAAAACCCCACTGGGGCTGAGATGCACAGGGGACCCGCTGGGATGCTCTCGGCCCCTGTGCTCGCATCTCCCTACTCAGCTGATCGGCGGGGTCTCAGCAGGTGAGATTCAGAAGCAGAAGAAAACACAGAGCAAAAACTAAAGCTCTTCCACAAAGGCTTTGCCATGAGGCGTGAGGCAGCAGCGGACACAGAGCAGAAAGTAGCCCCTGGGCCAGGAGGCGGCCAACACGGAGCCAGGGTGGATCTGCTCGGGCGCTTCCTTCCCTGGTCTGGGTCTTATCTTTGCCGTTGGTTCCCTCTGTAACAGGCTGGGGGTGTTACGCACCGTGATCGTGAACCTCCCGAGGCGGCCACGCTCCAGGGGAAGCAGCGTCCTGCAAGCCTCTCCTGCTGCCGTCCAGCTCCGCGCACGCCTGCCCGTCTCAGAGGCACAGGGCTGGGCTCGGATGGAAACCGGGGGCCGCGTGCAGGAGGGCTGAGCGGCTGACGCGACATTTAGATGTCATGGTTGCATCCAGAGCACGTGCTCATTTAGGGAAAATCACAGAACCCACAGCACTGCTACTGATACGTTTCCCAGAATATTAATTTGCAGGTAAAACGCTAGGGATTACTGAACTGACACAGACACAAAGTTCCAAAGAAGGTGACCCGGTCCGGTGACCCGGGCTCTTCTGAAGAACGTGTAGCGGTTTCTGGCCAGCAGTCAGGTCAGGGGGGCGGGGCTGGGCTCTGTGCGGACGCGGGCAGGACCCCTCGGGGCAGCGCCTTTGCGGAACTGAGCCGGGCAGACCCCGTTCAGAGGCAAGACTCATCCGGTCTCAGCACTGGCTCAAATTCCGTCCGTTCTTCTCTCGCTCAAACACGTATGAAGTCCTGATGGTTGCAGTTCCTATGTGATCATAAGCTAAAGGAATCTACCAGTTAGAGACAAAGAGCCCATTCACCGCTAGCAGGTGCACCAAGGGCTCCTGACACAGAAGCAGCAGAAACTCCCAACCAGCAGCCCCAGGACCACAGCTGCCTTTGTTCTGGACCTGCCCCGCTGAGACCCGGCAGCGCAGCACCTGCATCCCCTGCGTGCTTTGCCCAGCCACACAGGGGGTTCCACACACTCAACTCCAGGGTGACCTCGTGGTGTTTTCCATAAAAAGAGGCCTGACGACACGCCCGCCCTCTCCTCCAGGGGCCGCGTGGCGCACGAGGAGCCCATAGACAGCGATTCTACCAGGTGGACCTGGGTGCCCAAGGCAGGGCTGCACCACGTAACAAGCAGCCCCACCCACGGCCCAGCGTTCACACAATTTTTTCCTGAAATCTCTGGGGCTCAGATTATGTCAACACTGTTTTGAATGCCAGTCAACTTGCAAAACCTACATGAACAAGACACGCGAAAAATCTGCTTGAGGAGAAAAGAAGGAGGAGAAAAACAAAGAAGGAGCTAAAAAATTGAAAACGAAGAAGAAAAGTACAGAGAAGGCACTCTATAAAGCAGCACCAAGGACCGACCGGTCTGTCTCTCCCAAATGTCGGGAGAAAGCCATTTAGATAAGAGAGAGAAGGAGAAAAAACAGGCAAGGAAACCATAACCAGAATACCAACCAGCCTAAACCAAAAAGAGATGATGGCGGAATCAAATGAAAATTAGGAACAAGGGAAAGAGAAGTGAATTAAATTAACTGATGTTAACTGGGGGGTGGGGGGGAGACTAAAGTTTTGGAAGGAGAAAATAGTTTTGAACAGCAACCTTAAGAAGAAGGCCCTGCATTTTCTTAAACACTGATTCACGGGCTGTTCTTCCACCAGAGCTGGGCGTCCTGCCCCAGGGTCACCACGTGTGGGACAGAGGGGCCAGCCCCGTGAAAACTAGGCGGGCAACAAGGACTAAATCATCACCGTCAGGGAGGAATCAAAATCCACAGAAGGGGAGCAGCGCAGAGCAGGATGAGGGGAAGCCAGACCCCCTTCCTGCGCAGGAGACCAGGACCCCCGAAGGGGGTGAGGACCACAGCCCTGCCCACGCTGCAAAGACCACCTGGTTGAAAATACCTCAACCCCGTGAAAGCAGCCGTCCTAACCCCCGAATCAGAGCATCGGGCTGTCCGCTCAAGCCAGTCACCCATTCGGAGCACTCGGATGCCCCAGCAAGCGGGTGGACAAGCCAGGCTGCTCCGGGCCGACCGCAGACATCTGTCTGTCCTGCCCATGGCCCTCGCCCTACCTCCCGGGACAGCAGGCCCCCGGTACCACGTCCTGTCTCCTCTGAGCCTCCCTCGACGGTGAGGCCCGTCCACCACCTTCTTCCTCCTGCACTGCCCCACCGACGCTGAGGGAAGCAGCCACGCTTCCCGGCACCAGGCCTCCTGAACCCCGAGGCCGCCTTGGTCCTGCACCCCACTTCCGGGCACAAGCTCCTAAAAGCCCCACGTCTCTGGAGGGACAAGGATGACGGGGCATCTCTGTTCTAATGCGGCGACTCTTGGGCTTCAGGACGGGGCTGGTCACCAGAGAGACCCAACCTTGATTAGAGGCCTAGAACTTTCGGCCTCAAGCCCCAACCTCCGAGGGGAGAGGCTGGATGCTGAGCTCGGCGACAGCCAAGGGTTCCACGGAGCCAGTCCAGTACGGACCCTCCCCAAAGCCCCCATGACGCCCCGAAACCACGGGGCTGGGGGAGCTTCCGAGCTGGAGCCCCTCCTCTCTGCCTGTCCCTGAGTCGCGTCCTTTATAAGGTAACGTAGAACCGGGGCAGGGGTGCGGGAAGGAGGCGCGGTCGGCCCGAGGAGAGGAGGGGGTGGAGCTCGGCGCCGCGTGCGCCCCGTCTCCTCCTCCAGCACAGCCTGGCTGGGGGCTCTGTGGCCCTCCCGGCACCACCCTCGAACCTCTCCTCCCCGCCCCCCCCCCGCCACGAAGCAGTCAGACACCCGACCAAAGCCGGAGGGCGTGATGTGTGTGAGCCACGAGCGTACCAATTCCCAAGACGGCCGAAGACACGTAGAGAGGAGACATACGCACAAGTAAGAACAAGAATAACACCGCGTTAGAGCGAAAGAAACACTTTCCCGGGCCGCAGCAGCGCCCAACCAGGGTTACAGCTGAAGGACGGGCAGGAAGCACCCACCATGACTGGTTCCGAGGCGGGGCTGCCGCTGGGACCTCACCTGCCAATCAAGACTGGCTGCTTTTAAAGGGAAACGGTACAGACGTGAATCCCCCCAGGGAGGCAAGTCGCAGGAACGGGGCAGAGCCGAGAGGCCTGTGAGGTGAGCCCACGACCCACAGCCCGGCTCCGCGAAAGGGCGCGGCCGACACCGTGTGCTCGTGGCCCCAAGGAGACGCGCTGGGCTTCACTGCCAGGCCCTGTGACGGGACCTCATGTGCAAACAGGGTCTTCCCAGGGGTGAGCTAGTTAAGACGAGGTTACAGGGTGGGCCTACCCCAGTATGACGGTCTCCTCGTGCAAGTGGGAAATCTGGGCGCAGACAGGGAAGTCAGCACGTGAATGGACGGGGGACGGGGTGATGCAATTCCCCCCGGGGGACCCCAGGGACGCGGCAGCCCCAGAACCCGGAAGAGGAGCCTGCAGAGAGTCTGGCCCTGCCGGCGCCCACGGGCGGTGAGACCGTCGTTTCTGTAGTTTTCAGCCACCAGCTTGTGGTGCTGCTTCGGCCGCCGAGGGACCGACACGGCCCGGCAGCCCCTCCTCCCCACCAAGCTGCCGGCCATGTCGGGCCGCACCGGGGTCTCCTCACGGCCCTCCGCGGCTCTCTTCCAGAGGCCATCCTTCCTTTCCAACCTGTGGTTGCTAAGTTGGAAAGAGAAGACAAGGAATCATATTAAATAACACCATCTAGTAATTTGCAACATACGCCGAAGATCCAAGGTAATGCGTTTCATTCAGCCAGGTGTGGGTGGAGAACGCCGAAACAACGTGGCTTGGTCGCTGAACCACTGCCTTCTTTAATGTTTTCCTTGTCTGCCCAGCTGTTCTAAAATTTAAAAGCAGAGCCAAACATCTGTTCTGGAAGACTGTGTGATCTGACCGGTGCCTTGATCCTGCAATGATACGAACGCCAACTCCAGGACGATAAATTTTATATTACACCTTTCCGAATTTTCTTGCATTCCTGCACTCAGAGGTTCCCACGTTTGACGTTCGGGGCCTATTTTGTTTTCAAGGGAGGACAGGTCTCGCCAAGGGTAGAGCAACAAACAGTAAAGTCGCAGAAATGCCCTTCATTATAATAAGATATTCACTTTTAACCAGTGTGTTTGCACCAAATGCCATCACTTTGTGATAAAATACTGTCCACAAATGAGAGTGTGAAAGAAAGCCCTTTAATGCTTTATGTTTATTTTGTAAATGAAAAATTATAATATCAAGGCATATTCAGGAATTGGGAAATTAATGCTTCTTCTGACTTTAGAAAAAATAAGTGAAGGGCAGGCAGAGTATATTTTGTAGGAATGGCGTCCTCACACACCCTCATAAGGTGCTCGAGTCCTCAGTGGATGTTACTATTCCTTTGTTTTAAAAAAAAGGAACAGGAAGAGAGGTCAGGAGCCGCTAGATAACCTGAGAGACGAAGTGGGGGAGACAGGGTCGACCGTACCGGGAAGAGGGCCGGCACCTGGGCGGCCGTCTCTACAGCAGCGACGCGGGACCCTGCGAACACTGCTGCAGGGAAACTGCAAGACTCACGTCCCAGGGAAGCCGGGGCGTCAACCCCACCGAAACCGTATAAGTTTCTCGGCTCCTCGGCTTCTTGCGCCGGGGCAACTGAGCTGGCTGTCTCACCGCCTTCGGTAAGTACTGCCTCTCCTGGAGCTCGAGATGCTTTGGTCAGGGAGGGCGGGGCGGTGCAGGCTCTGAGGCGGGTCCGGCCCCGTCTCCGGGCCCCTCCTGCGCCCCCGCCCCGTGAGTGCGGTGAGCGCGGTGTGACGCCGGAGAGCGCAGGTCCTCCTCGGCCGAGGGGGACCCGGCGGGAGCCCAGGACCGTGTGCGGCCACCACCCCACTCCGTGCCACCTGCCTCGGTACATCAGCAGGGAAAAGTGACCCCACCGGACGCTCCCCAAACTCAGGCAGGAAATGCCATCGTACGTACAATTAAACCACGGGGCCACGTTAACAGGTGACTGTTCTCGGTCCCCAAGAGGACATAACCCCAGGCAGATGCATAAATTTACAATCCACTTACAACCGCTTAAAATGTAGCTCTGAATCAATCAACCAAAAGCATGTATTTCGTCTTTTAAAGAAGGCCATATGAGTGTCTGTCGTTTAAATATTTACCAGAATAGTCCTTCTAAAACTCATTCGGACACAGGGCAAGACACGAGGATCTCGGACAAGTCGGCCCTGTCCTGTCCCTTAAGGCGGCGGCGACGCTGCAGCCGTGTGTGTCCCTGAAGCATCAGAAACGCTGCTGAAGTAACGTAAACGTCAAGTCATATTCTGGCTCTCCAGGTGCTGGGATCACCTCACACTTAATTTGAGCCGTCATTATTTCTCGAGGAAAACAGCAAAAAGTTTCAATATTGGGGAGGTATTATGGAATGGTAGCAGATCAAGCAACCAAATCAGTGTAGTAGCCTGTGCATGTGTGTGAGTTGTATTTGTGTGTCAATTGTGTGTGTATCTCAGAATTAAAGTTCAGAGGAAGGCAAAGGTAAGGTAAAGCAAATTAAAGGAAGAGAGTCTGTAATGAATAACTGTTGAGTCTGAAAAGATGAATGCCAGAGTAGAAAAGACAGGTTACGAAGTTCTGAATCGCGTGCCGCGTAGCTAAGGGCACATTTGGCGGTCGTTCACGCGTTAGAATTAGACCGGATCCTGTGAGGCTCAGACCAGGGACATTTAGGATAAACGGCATGAATGCTGGGGGCTGAGTCTGTACGACTGTCAACACAGAGAGGCCCTACATATGCTGGATGTACATCCACGGAGAAGCAGGCTTCTGTCTCCCGCCGGTCATTGGGGGTGACACCCGGAGGGCCGACAGTGCTAATGACAGGACGGAGCAGAACTCTGGACCTGGGAGGCCACGTGCCCGACGTGGCCTGGGGGGCAGTGACCTCTTCACCCCCCCACCCCGACCTCTCCAAGGACGGGCCGGGGAGCTGGCCCCGGCACAGCAGAGGCGGACCGTCTCTGATCTCTCGGCTCCGCAGAGGAAGGGGCCGGTCTCCTCGTGAGAAAGAAGCCTCTGTGAGCTGCCTCTCGGGACCCGTCTGTTCCGCGCTTCTCCTGGTGGGAAGGACTCACGGAGGCAGCTGGCCAAGCTGTCCGTCCAGTGCCGGGCTGAGAGCAGCCCGGGAGCCTGGGCTGGAGGCCAGACAGTTCTGGGCGAGGCAGGACCTGGCGACGTGAGGCTCGGGGAGGCCAGGCGTGAGGCTGGGGACCCAGTTCACCTCCGGGGAGGGGAGGGCGAGGGCCGGGGAGCAGTGGCTGGCTGAGTAGCAGGGCCAGATCCGCGGCAGCCTCGCACAGCATCCAGTCTGTGACGTCTGCGGCTCAGCCGTTCTCCGCACCCCAGCAGGAGAGGGACACACAGAGAGACCGACAGGAGGCCCCACCGGACCCGGATCCAGAGTTGCGGGGGCCCTGGCCCCCTCACCTGCCCCGGGTCCTTCCGCCGCCCCACTCCAGAACCCACGACACCGTCTGGGCCCCAGCAGAGGCCTGGCCTGTTGGCGTGGAGACCAGATAACAGGACGGTGCCATGCTTGGCAGCGCAGACTCCGGCCTCCGAGAGCTGGCGGTATGAGGTGCACACGGACACCTGCCTACCAGCCACCGTTCCACACGGAACCTTCCTCACACCCACGATGGACAAAACGCTCTCACTGAAAACTGGGATCGATTTAGTAATTCTTCTCATAACTACAGTTACCACGTTTCTGGAACTCCAGTTCAGAACACGTGGCCTGTCCAGTACGTCTGCGCCCAGGAGGACCGACAACCTGAGGTCTGATTGTCTAGGAAATCTGACGTGCGGTTGTCTTTATAAGCAGCCATGTGGCAAAAACGCGCACTTTCAAATACTCTTAATTTCATGATCAACAAGCATCTTATCACAGAACTTTAAAGAGTCAAGAGGAGCTTTAGGCTGAAGCGAACATGGTAAAAACAACATGGACACTGCTCCCTGTCTGATGCATAAGCATGTTAAATAAAATGGGACAAAGATTTTGATCCACTACTAACCTGGGAAGAAAACCCCAGATCCCCCAAACAGAGACACCCAAAGCTCAAGCCACAAGCCAGCATGGCAATGGGTGGGGTAGACTGTCTCTGACAGGCGGGGCATGCAGACACGGGTCCTGGCACCCACATGAAAGACGGAACCGCTGCCTTGGCGTGCAAGTGGGTCAGAACGGCCTGCCCTCGCTGGGGCAGGGGGCAGGATGCCTTGTCTTCAGACCCTGGATGGAAACAAAAATATCTCTCACGGGCAAGAGAGACCAAGAGTCTGCATCATACAGGGTGTCACACCCTAATACAGTAAAACTCTTGTGCACTTCACACGCCAACTGGGATCACTCTCCTTAAAACCACTTTGGAGGAACATTGCCCACACTTAGCGTTCCTGGCTCTTCCATATGGTTCTCCCAAGAGGAAGGGAGACATCGAAGATAAGTTTACAATGAAAATTATAAACCACACAGAAAATGATCCATAATGAGGCAATGTTGGCATAATTTTTTAAAAAAGGCCAACAAGAGAATTAATGCCATAAGAAATTGAGACAATGTAATCATCTGAAAGACACCATAACTGCAGAAATTAATGAAAAGGAAAACAATAGAGCACATTGACAAAAACCCAGAAGCTAGTCAACTGAAAAGTCTAGTAAACTCGGAAGACATCTAATCAAGATTATCAGGAAAGAAAAGAGAGCAAAAATAAATAATGTTAGGAATGAAAAAGGGTTGTGACAACATACACAGCAGAGAGTCACAAAACCACAAGTTAAAATTATGAACACTATAAACATAATTGGGAAACATAAATGAAATGAATCATTTTCAGGAAAAAATACAAAGTTCCAAAACTGAACTGAAGAGAACAGAACCTGACTATTCTCACATTAAACGGCTGCGTCGGAATTCGGCTCCCAGGAGACTCCCCGCACCCATAGCATCAGCTATTCCCTGTCTTACAAAGATTTTCCTGTAGTCAAGAGCCACCTTGATACTAAAATTGGACAACAAAAATATGAGAAAGAAAAATAAGTGAACTTCACTTCTCAAAAAATATTAGCAACTGAATCCAACAAAGGAAATAAACAAAACTTCATAACCGAAAAGGGTCTAACCTAATTGCAAACGTGCTTCCACGGCAGGAAGTCTGTCAATGTCATTTGCTTTACTAAGCGCTAAAGAGAGAAAAGACCCAATAACATCTCAGAGATCAAGAATAAGCATTTCATCCTTTCAAAATTTAAAAAAATTTAAAAACTAGGAATACAACTTCCTTAGTTCAATAAAGGTTTTCCAGTAAAATCATTCAGCAAACATCATCCTTGGCAAAATGAAATACTGAAAAACTGATGGGTCTCACATCACTCCTTTTATTTAACACTATACAGAGGATCCTAGATAACTTAATAAAATAAGAAAAATTACAAGATATGTAGGATTAGAAAGGAAAACAGCAAATATTCACTGTAGATGATACATCTATGAAAATGCTAAGAGAATCTATAATCAAACAAGTATAACTAATACGAGATTTTTTTTAAGGATGAAAGACACAAGGTCAAAATACAAAACCGTGTGCCTACATACCAGCAGCAACCAACTATAAAATAATTTTACCTTGTTTGCAGTTGAACAAATGTTTATTATGTTTCTAGCTTTATTGAGATACAAATGGCATGTAACACTGTGTAAGTTAAGGTGTAAAATGTGATGATTTGCTACACGGATACACTGTGAAATGACCACCACAATGAGGTTAGTTAACACGTCCATCACCTCACGCTGTTATTGTGTGTGTGGGGTGGGAATGTTTACGATCTCCTCTCAGCAACTTTCCTGTTACTGACCACAGTCACCAGGCTGGCACCAGGTTTCCAGCACCTTCTCATCCTCTAAGTGAAAATCTGTGCTCTTTGACCATCTCGTGGCTTCCCCACCCCTGCCCTGGGAAACACCAATTGACTCTCCGTTTCCATGGGTTTGGTTTTTTAAAATTCCACATGGAGGCGAGATTATACAGTAATTGTCTTTCTCTGTCTGACTTATTTCACTTAGCACAATGCCCTCAAACTTGATTATATCGTTGCAAATGGCAGGGTTTCCTTCTTTTTATGGCTGAGTAATATTCCATGCATATACATAAAGTAAAACATTATAAAGAACAATACTGATAAACTTGATGAGATTAATTTTTAAATTCTATGCAATAAAAAGATACCATACAAAAAGATAAAAGATAAGCTATATCTCTCTTTGTTACATATATAATGAACTGAAAAAGTATTAGTGTTCAAATATGATATAAGATTATATTACCAAATATTATACCATATATAAAAATATATAACATTTGTACGTAAATAATTATATTTATATATTTTAATGTAATACAGTTGACCCTTGAACAACACTGGTTTGAACTGCATGGGTTTTTTCAGTAGTAAACACTACAGGACTGTGGTTGATTTAATCACGGACGTGGAACCGCAGATATGATGGACTGACTGTAAAGTTACACTCAGATTTTCGTGCCTGTGTGGAGGGTTGGCACCCTAATTCTCACATCGTTCAGGAGTCAACTGTGTACATTTACGTAACATATAAAACGCATATGGCGTTTATAATGCATGTATAATGTAGTACATATAATATACTGCAAATACTATGCATGCACCGTTTATAAGACATAAACGATATGTATGTGTTCCCAATTCCAGGCCCCTCTAGACTTCACGCTCACTTAAGGGAGAGAAACACGGAGAAGCGTGTGCGACGGGCACGGCCCAGGCTCGCTGAGGACTGAGCCCCGACCACAGACCACAGACCAGGGGCTGGGCCCCTCCTTCCATGCCTCACCACTGCATCGCAGGGCTTCTGCGCAGTAACAGGTAAAGAACTGAGCCTCTCAGACTTCGTTTAAGAAAAAGTCTCTAGGGAAACCCAAAGAGGACAGAGGAGAGGAAACAAACTGAAAAACTACTAGCCTCTGACTCCTATGGTCACGGAAACAGTAAATACCGCCTGACTCACAGCCAGAGAGATGCAGAACCTCGCACAGAAGGCCCATCTACCCCGGTTCCTTTTTCCCCATACACCGTGCCTGGCTTTCAGCAACAAATAAATCACAAAGCATATTCAAAGGCAAACAAAACAAAACAGAAACAAATATCACTGCCTGAAGAGGCAAAGTGAGATCAGAACCAGACTCAGACTCAGACAAAACACAGATTGGGGGTTATCAGACCAGGGATATTAAATAATTATGATCAATATGCTAAGATTGCTAACAGAGAAAATGGACAGCACGTAACAGCAGATGGGTAGTATAAGTAGAAAAATGGAACCGCTTAGAAGGAATCAGAAAGAAATGCTAGAAATTGGAGCACTGTAGCAGAAACGGTGAAGGAATCAGAAAGAAATGCTAGAAATTGGAACAGTGTAGCAGAAACGATGAAGGCCTAGGCTGGTCAGGGCTGAGGAAGAGGCCCCAAAACTGCTCTGCAGAGAGAGAGTGAAAAAGACAGAGGAGGTTACCCAGGAATGTGAGGGGGCTACAAAAGGTGCACCTTGTGTGATGGGAAAACCGAAAGGAGAAGAAACAACCGAAGACGGCTGATGGCTGAAAACGTTCCAAATGAGGGACGCGCACTAAACCACACGTCCAGGAAGCTCGGAGAGCACGGAGCCCGAGGACTTCCCACAAAGTCTGTACCTACGACATCATATTCAAACTACACAACACCACAGACAGAGAAGATCGTGAATGAGCCACAGGGAGAAGCAGCTACAGAGGAGCAAGGACAGACTGACACCGACTTTGTTTCGGAAACCATGTGAGCAAGAAGGGAATGGAATTAAACATTTAATGTGCAAAAGAAAAAGCACACACACCAACCTAGCAATTCTGGATCCTTCCAAAGTGAAGGAGAAATAGAGACTTTTTCTGGTAGAAGAAAAATGAACGAGTTTGTCGACAGCTGATCTGCCTTGAAAGAAACGTTGAAAGAAGTTCCTTAGAGAGAAGGAAAGTGACGTAGGTAAGGAACGAGAATCTACCTAAAGAAACAATGCAAATATCGAGGGAAATAACTGCAGGCTTCAGGGAGGCGCGTGCGGAGGCCCCTGGGGGAGCTTGCCTGGAATGTGCGAGGAGCAGGAAGAAAGGTGGGGAGGTTGAAATGGACCAACTCATTATTAAGGGACGTCGAAAACAGGAATAAAAATACACTATCTGGATAAAAATCGTTGACTGCTTTTTCCCAAGTAGTTCTTAATACCATTAATATAAAGAAACAATCGAAAGCTACAAATAGTCAATATTTATTGTCTTGGAAAACCTCTGGCCCGACAGAGACCTGAGTACTTAGGTCCAGAAAAAGGAACTAAGTTTATGTGGATTTGGTTCGTTTAAGGTCAGCTCTCGGCTTTTCCTAACCCTTTGTCACGAGACTCTTCTCAATAACATCCTTTCCTCCCGATGACTAGGCTCGTGTTTGAAAAGACAGATTGCCTTCAAGCCACGTCTAGCTCCTTTATTAATGCTTCTGTCTTGCAAAGCTCTTATTAATCACATGGTTTGGGGCTCTTCCTGTATAGATATTACCTGTTAGAAGCCTTCTGGAAGGTCAGTGTCAAGAGAAAGATGTCTGTGTTAAAGGAAGATGCAATTAAATCCGCCAAGAGATTCTGAAGCTGGACACGCGACCCGGGAAGACATGCCTGCTGCCTCCCGGGGCTCAGACACAGGCCACACAGCCTTCGTGGGATGTGCAAGGTTAACTTACTTCCCTCACTGAAAGGTGCGCCGAGCGCCTACGGGGACGGAGGAAATGGTGAGGACTCCACGGGCGAGGACAGACCCGCCGCCAACACTGCGTCTCACACGCCTGTCCCACACCGCGGCACGTGCAATGTTCATAAAATTAATTAACTCCCAAAGCAACCCTGTAGGATGCTTAAGATCAGAAAATTTTAAAACCCTTTATCTGAGTTATAGGATTTTATAAACCAACAGCCCATGAGATGTCCAAAGCAGTCTTTGGTTAAATAAAAAATGATTGAGTAGCACAGAAAACAGGAGAGAAATTATTAAGCTGGCTTATCTAGGGAGCACTTGACGAGATGAAGAGTGAAGAACCAGAAAGAGAGGGGGAGGGGCTGGGGGCACTCTTATTATCCATTTCATCAGTGTCTGGCCCTCATCCTCCCCCTGTAGATGCCTCACCTGTGCAGAAACTGGAAAATAACAAAGCAAAGCAGCTTTCCAACATGTGTGTCTTTCCAGTTCCTACTAAACAGGGAGCCGGGTCTAAACTACTTGCAGCCCCAGAGGGAGACCAGCGGTCGGGGGCCTGGGAGGGAAGCACAGCCAGTGTCGTGGAAGACCCCGTGGGGAGGAGGCCTGGGGGAGCAGGGGCTCGGGACCCCGAGTCATTGTAAAACCAAACTCGGCAGCGGAGGGCAAGGGGCACGGGAGCAGCTGAGTTAACGGCGGCCCCAGATGACCACGATGCGACCGGCCTGGGTGGTGTAGGCCGGGTGCTGGGCTCCTGCGAGAGATGCCCCTCCTGCACACAAGCCTCCAGAGGTTCAGCTGAATTACAAGAAACACCGAGGAGGGGACGCAGGGCGGGCTTTCATTCTCAACGGAGCAGCTGGAAGCCGAGAGGAGAAACAGGGTAGCAGGAGAGGTGGTCCCTGCTGGATGGTTTTTAAGCAAACTTCCCATATTAAAAACAAAAAGGGGTCCTCTGTTAAACCTCCCTGTGCTGAGCCTACACACGTGCATCGACCCCGAAATCAACGGGAATTTATGCTGAAACCATCCAAAGGTACAGCTGGGGATGGGGATCCGATTCAGTTAAAAAAGTCAAGGGCTTTTTGGAAAACAGGCACATTACGTGCAGCACCAGCATCTGTTTCTGGAGAGGACAGCAGCGAAAGTGTAGAGCTAAGTCAGCCTCTGTGTCAGGTGGCTCCAAGTGGCTGGAGAAATAATTTATTTTATTTAAAAAAAGTAAATTGGGAAGATGTTTACATTCACCAGATTTCCACTTTCCAGTGGTAAAGACCCTGGCTGTGCAGGAGAATGCTGGCTTTGCATCCCGAATGCCCTGGCGCTGCTGGCCTGGGTCCACACTGAATATTCACGTCGAGAGGAGATGCAGAGGCAGAGTGGATGCTGGAGGGAAAGCGGGGAGGTGAATGCAGGGTGCGGACACGCCCCGGATTCGGAGCATCTTTCCCTCGGCAGAGGTTCCAGAGGTTACTTAGCAAACACCTCCTGTTTTTATTAACTGGGAGCCCGAGGAATTGAGAGAGCAAGCAACTAGTAATCATTGCACAACTAGTTAGTGACAACTAACACAACCGGTTAGCGACAGACCCGGGGCAAAACCTAAACCCCGGGGGGCTGACACTGCCTTTCCAAGAGCCGCCCTTCAGGTAACTAAGTCCGTCCTGGACCTACCTGCGAGCACGTTCCCGACACTGTCCCTGCGGTAATGACGTAAACCCCGCTGACGCTGCAGGATGTGGGCACCTGGTGCCTCTGGACGAGGCGGCAGAGCAGGGGAGCACCCACCTCGAGGGGCTCCTGCGCCTCCTTAACTGGGCGTGAGTTTCTCAGCCATAATCCCTCACCCGCCACCTACAGACTGAGCCCTGTCCTCCGTGCACCTGCGGCTGGGCGTCCGTCCCGCCGACTTGCAAGAAGGCCGCCCCAACCTAGCGAGGATGATTTCTAATTTAGCCTTGATCCGCCTGCATCGGCAGACAGGCCATCAGGCTACAGCCAAGCAAGCAGGAGAGGGCGGCTCCCCGCCGGGGTGGGGCCCGACACGTGGCTGACCCACACCGGCCCCCCCGCAGGCGGGCAGCGTCGCGGCGCCTGCTCCGCACGCGGCACCCCTGCGGTACCAGCTGCTCTCCGGGCGGGGTCAGCAGTGGCGGAGTAACGGGCAGTCGGAAGGACCGCGTGGGGGCCGAGCATCACGAACGGCTCAGTGGGCCGAGGGCCGCCGAGGGGCCTCCTTCCCCTTCTCCGAGGCCTTTGGTCCGAGAAGACGATGAGGGACGCGCGCCACGGCCAGGTACGTCGTCGTAGCCCCAGGAAAAGAAGGGCCGAGCGTCCAGCCTGCCAGGGTCCAGGCAGGGACACGCAGCCCCGCAGCGCAGGCGGCACCGCGGCGGGCGCCCGGGAGGGTGCGGGTGGTGCTGGGGGCGGAGGCGGGTCTGAGAGGGAGCCCGAGCCGGGACAAGGGGCCACATGCACACGGCTGGACTCTTCGCCAGGCTCAAGGGGCCACCTGGGCATCCTGGCACCAGCACTGCAGGGCGACAGAGGGCGGCCGGGCGGGGTCAGGGCCCCGGGCGGACGAAGCAGGGAAGGCAGGCCCCTGCCCGCCCCCCTTTCCAGTGCCCCAGGCCCGCCACGTCCTGCCCGACCCCCCCACCAGGCCCCTTCCCGAGCGGCCCCGCCCGGGGCCTCGGCTGCTCCGTGGACTGGCCTCTGCCTGCCCGGCTCCTCCGTCCTCGGCTGGCCAGCCCCGCCGCCTCCTGGCCACCCCGTCTCAGCTCCCGTGGCTTTCGCTCTCCTGCTGGACGCTGCCCTGTCTCCTCACCTGCTCATCGAGGCCCTCGAACGGCTGTGTCAACCCCGAGGCCGGAGGCCGGGCCTGCAGCTCAGACCCACAGCCGACCCCCCGAGTTCCCGCACACCGGCCCGGGGCTGCCCCTCGCTGCCCCCCGACACTCGGCGCTCGGCCACCTTCGGGGCCCCAGAAGTTAAAGGACAGAGGACACCAACCCATTGCGAACGGCCAGTGGGTGCCCTGACCGAGAGCACAAGCCCAGAAAGATGCGTCCAACCAAACCGCCGCTTACGTCACCTAAGAAAAGTCACGGTTAGAACTGATGGTAGAATTACTTTGAAGAGCAGAACCGCTCGCTGCGTGCAGGTCTGCACGGATTATTCTTCTATCTTCTCTTCGAGGCAAAGAAAAACCATCCATCGCGGAGTGGAGCCTCTACTCCAGGCCCCGTCCTTACTGCCCGCGGGCACCGCTGCGCTTCACGTTTCCTTAGCTCGGCGCCCTCTCGCTTGACCAGCAAAAGTAAGCCGAACTCAACTCTGACCTGACCGTACGATTCACACCTGCAGGCCTGAAGGCACCCACCTCAGGAAGCTCCTGCTGTTCTGGGTCCTCCGGCGGCTCACAGGCAGCTCCGAGGCTTTCCCCCGGGGCTTCCTCACCACGTAACAGGCCCCAAACCTGCAGCCGTGGCCTCCGCTTCCCCAGGCGCACACCCTCCCGGTGCCCACGGTCCTGTCCCGGCCTCGTCTCTGCAGCCAGGCTGGGCTCCCTTCCCCACAGCGTTCAGAGGCATCCCTGGCTGGGGAGCGGGGAGGACCCCGCCCCATTCTGTCTCTCCCGCCGTCTCGCCTGCCTGTCCCCGGTTCCTCGAGGACCTGCCCACTGCAAAGGAAAAGCCTCTTTGTCCCTCTTGCACCTCTGCTCCTACAAAAAGACACTTGACAGCCCAGAGGCCCCGCCAGCCCCGTCTCCGTCCAGCTGCACTGACCGTCTCCGTCCACAGCTGCTTCACTGGGTAAGTTTCACTCCACCCGCTGCTGCATTTACAAAAGCCACTCCCGCAGGGAACAGTACGGGAAGCGCCCCCCCCCCCCCAGTGAGCGTGTGCAGGACAGAGAGGAGGGCGGACCCCCGAGATGCTGCGCCCCCAGTGGGGCGCCCAGTGGTCCTCGCGCCGGAGAGCTCCAGCCTCCCTCCACCGGTTCCAGCTAAAGGATGAGACGCAGGGGTGACGGTGAGCACGGCGACCACGGCTGGCGGCGCCTCAGAGGGTGTGTTTGGGGGAGCGAGGGCAGCGCGCTGTCACCAGGGAGCCGGGCGCCGCTTCCCCACGGGGGGCCCCAGGCTCTGACAGCGCCGTGCACGTGGAGGGCGGGGGCCCCGTCTGGTGCTCTGGGCAAAGCTCAGAGCCTGGGGTCCGGTGTGACGCTGGGGACAGGCCGGGGACGCACCCTCCTCTCCACTTCTACGTGCCTGCGTGTTTGTGCTGGCACACCCCCTCACACCTGCACTCGTGTCTGCATGCTCGCACACCCGTGTTTGAACGCTCACACCCATGCTTTGCACCGTGCTCTCACGTTGCACGCGGACCCCTGCACACACGCCCAACACGCGCTTACGCGCTCGCACACTCACCTTGTGTTTTGCACGCTCACACCCATGGTCACACACTCACACATCCACAATGGATTCACGGGTTGCCCTGGTGTCGGGTGCCCCCGGGGCTCCTGCAGCCGCATAGCACAGGGAGGTCAGCTCCGTGCTCTGTGACCACCTAGAGGCGTGGGATAGGGAGGGTGGGAGGGAGGGAGACGCAAGAGGGAGGAGATATGGGGATATATGTATATGTATAACTGATTCACTTTGTCATACAGCAGAAACTGACGCACCATTGTAAAGCAATTATACTCCAATAAAGATGTTAAAAAAAAAAAACACAAAATCAGCACCCAGGACAGTGACACAGCCCTGCTGAGGGTTCGCAAGTCACGCTGCGTTTCACGGAAGGAGGAAAACAGCCGACCTGAACTGGGGCAGCCCAGTCCCCACAAATACCTGGCACTTGACCTTTCCGCATTTTGATGACACACAGCACTGATTACAAAGTGTCTCAGCTGGTAATAAGTTCACTTCATTTTTCTTCAAATGTGTTTCTTATTCAATTCACAGATGAATCCAATTAGCATATCACTGTGGCTGATTAAATATGCCTCATGTAAATTTACATGTCAAAACACACACTGAACCTACACAGACAACGCTGCCAGCCTCGTAAGCAGCTTTGCAGGCACCGCAGCTCGAAGCACAAAGGCTGAAGTTTCAATCTGCGATGAAAGCCTGGCACAGTGGGAGGATAGCTACTAGCTGGCGTCTCTCACGCCCGAGGGGAGGGGTGAGTAAACACGTGGGCCTCTGTCTCTGACGAGGAGCCCTTGACAGGAGGGTCCCCGTCTGCGTCGGAGGCTGTCACCTCAGATGAGCTCATCGGGTGATGGACACTCAGCCTCTGACCCAGACAGGGTCCTGCACAGTGAAGTCGAGAGGCTGTTCAAACAGACGGTACTCTCTTCAACGGCAGGATTAAATTAACACGGAACGACTCGTACAAGGAGACTGTCGAGCACGTGCTCACGTTTATTATGTGAGCATCTTCTTATAATAAGTGACCTCCGCTGACAGCCCTGTCACTTGTTCCTTGGCTTCTGACCTTCTCTTCAGAAGGGAGCAAACACTGTCTGGGAATTGGGCTTTGAAAGTTAAGGAAGGACTGAGGGCCCTCCCTGGATTCCTCCAAAAGTAATGACTATGGAGTTTCTGGGTGATTGCAGGACATTCTTAAAATAATGAAATGGTTCAGCTGTTCACCATCAGAAACATCGGGACCCAGGGGACGCATCGGTCTGTTCTTCATCTCCTTGCCACACGCGGGGGCCCCGGGGGGCCCCGATCTCGGCCAGGGAGGCTGCTGCAGGGGCACAGCTGGCTGGCGGCCCAGCTGTTCCCTCCGAGGCCCGGGTCCCCAGGCTGCTGCCGGCCGGGGACGGAGGGCGTGGGGCTGTGAGCGCGCGTCCGGCTCCTGCCCCCATCAGCCTCGTGGCAGGGGCTCTGCTGAACGGCACCCTCCCCGGAACCCTGACCGCGGCCATACGGCAACACAGAAGTTCTGCTTTTTCACCACCACGTCGTCTGAGGGGGGCTGTCCTTTCAACCTCGCATCACGTCAGTAGAGGCGGTTCCCATAACCTCACCCAGAAGGTCTGCCTGGGACAGAATCTCAGGGAGCAGACAGTGGGCGTCAGAGGAGCTCAGACCGTGGAAAAGCTCACGACGGGGCAGACGCGCCACAGGACCCGACGGAGGAGCGCCCGCGGGGTCGGAGCCACCGCTGCAGCGATGTCGGCGGCTTCCCAGAGGAGCAGGAAAAGCGGGGCGGGGGCTCTGCATCTCCTCATTAGGCCTGTGACACCGGGGTGCCTTCTGGGGGAAGGCCACCACTTAGTGTGGAATAGAAGAAAACAGGTTATTCGAGAAAGAGAAAAAGAGAACACGTTCAGGACCCACTGCAGCATCTTACGCTCAATGCGCGGCGCTCCAAAGAGCGAGGAATATCGCGACCAAATGGGAAGCAAACTTTCCTGTGTGTTTTATTACAAACTGTTAAAGGGATTCAATTTGTTTAGTGTGGTAAAAGAAGAACATTTAAACGTAAACAGGCGTGTTCTGGAGGCTGCATGTAAGGAAGTTTCTCTTCGTCTACATAGTGTTTAAACCAACTGTGGAAAATTTAAGGAAAATCCCGAGAGAGAGTGGGATCCTGTGGGGAGGAGGCGCCTTTCCAGAGTCACTGGATGGAAGGGGGCTCAGATCTGGGGTCCCCGGAGGTGGAGGTGCCCCGGTGGGGCGGAACCACTGCTCCACAGGACCTGGCCCACACGGCGCTGACTCGGCAGAGCTCCAGTCCTGAGAACCAAGAGGGAGCTGGCCGCCCCAGCGGGGATGGCGGTGGGCGGCCTCACGCACAGGAGCATCGGGAAGAGCCCCCTCCGGAGGGGCGTGCGCCCCATGCCAGGGCGGCCACAGAAAAAGGGCACGTCGGGGGGAGAGCGGACCTTCCCACGGGGACCGTGCGGGGCTCACGTCCACGAAGCTGCCCGAGTCCGGGGTCCTACAAACATTAAATTACCTCCGAGACGCAGCATTTATCCTGCAAGCATTTCCGAACACCTTCCCGTGGCTGGTGGGAGAGGCCTGCCGGCAGCCCAGCTCTCCAGCATCCAGTGGCCACAAGAGGCCCCACGGGGGGCAGTGGGGACAGACTCTGCACCCCCGACGCACACCTCCAGCTGGACGCGGCCAGGTGACAGAGCTGGGATCCTGCGAGCCATTCACCCCTGACGTTTCTGTCCCTCCGTCCAGTCCCTCAAATCCCACCGGGTCACCTGCTGCCTGCGTCCGTGCCCCGAGCGCCGACCAGTCCAGGGGAGGCCCTGGTTTCCGCGCCTCTGCCTGCTCGGCAGCCCCCGTGGCGGTCGGCCGCCAGCCGGATGCTTCTAGCCGGCACCGCCCAGCCCTGCCTTCCTTGCAGCCTCGATCCAGCCACCCTGCCTCCTCGGGCCCCTGTGGCCCGGGTCGCATCTCTGCACGGGGTCCTGCCCTCTCCTGCCTGCTCTCTGCCTGGAACGGCCGCCCTCCTTCACTGGCTCCGTCAACACCTTCAAACCCCACTCATCTCGAGGCAAAGGGAGGCCCTCCTCCTGCAGACTTGGTAGGTCTCCTCACAGATGCTCTGTAAATCACAGCCCCTCGGCGGTGAGATGTGCGTCTCCTACAGACAGACGCTCAGGGACGGGGCGGGCCGGCCTTGTGCGCCGTGCCCAGGGGGCCGCGCTGCTCTCTCAGCGCCCGTCGTCCTGGGAAAGTTGGGGAAAACCACTTCGGAAAAGTCTCTCTTGGATTTGTTTTCAGCACAAATGCCTGCCCTGTGCCCCAGGTGGTGTCAGGCACTTAAGGCCCCCAAGGCCCACCTGCTTTCTGACTCGAAGCACCCTTTTCCAGCGACTACGGTCAACCCGACAGGTTGGCTGACAGGTGTCGCCTCATCCACACCCTTGGAATCGTCTCCCGATGGTTCACAAGTCAGCGTTCTCACCAGCGAAGGTGGGAACCGCCTGGTGTCTACACAGCCAGGTGAGACGGGGCCGTCGGTCAGGTGCCGGGGCTGCAGGCGCTGCTCGGCAGCCCTCAGAGCTCCTCTGACCGAAGGTGGGACTGGCGTCCGGGGGCGATGCCCGCACGCGCCGCCCCGCGCGGGCCACACAGCCCACCCGGCCTCACCCGCGCCACGTGCAAGGCGGGCAGCCGCATCGCCGCGCCTCCGTCCGCCACCGGGACCCACGTTTCCTCTCTCCCTTTGCATGCCCTCACCCGCTTGGCTCCCCCGCTGGCAATTCCAGAAGGAGCCGGAGACGCCCCTGCTCCAGTGCGACCCGCAGGGGCCTCGGTCAAGGCTCCGATCCCACCGCATCCATTTCTCCAGCCAGAATCACGCAACTTTTGTGTGATTTGAGACGAACCTGCTCTCTTAAGACAAGCGTTTGGAAGTCCGTGAAGCACGGCGTACGTCCGCCACTACCACTAATCTGCGGAGGCTGGCGTCGCTCTGTGCGATGCTCGGCCAGGCCCGCTTCCTGGCCCTGCGGCCACAGCATCCGGGTCCAGATGTGAGAGAAAAATAACACAGGTGCCTGCGCCACGCTCTCACTTGCGTGTGGTCTGTGCGGGCAATCTAAGGGGCCCAGGTGACAGGAGGCCCAGCGCCGACTGTGCTGCCGGGGGCGGCTCTGTGCCGGCGGCCTCATCTGCTTCCGCTCAGAATCACTGCTTAGCCGTCCACACAGACAGTCATCTACACAGACAGCCGTCCACACAGAGAGCCGTCCACACAGAGAGCCGTCTACACAGAGCTGTGTACCCAGAGAGCCGTCCACACAGACAGCCGTCCACACAGAGAGCCGTCTACCCAGAGCTGTCCACACAGAGAGCCGTCTACACAGAGCTGTGTACCCAGAGAGCCGTCCACACAGAGAGCCATCTACATAGAGCTGCCTGCTCACTGTACCTGAAGGATGCCAATGGCTCCATCTCTCTCAGAACAACCCTTTTCTCAATGACACCGTCTTCCTCCACATAACCTTGACCCCACCCGCTGCAGTGACGTCCCGAAGGCCATCTGCTGGGGGACACCTGCTGGTTATAGGCAGGGAGCTGGAAGGTCCCCTCCCGTGAGCGGGACTGACTGCCGGTCCGTCGCACTGTCCTCCAAGCGCAGCTGGGTGGGGTCCTCGTGACCCTGTGCACGTGACCGTCCACAGAACTGCAGGCTGTCTGGTGTCCCCTAGAGAGTCAGGACAGACAGTCCACGTGGGACGCGAGCCGCGAACGGCAGTGATGGCCGATGCTCCGCCTGCTTCCGAGGGGATGGAAAGCAGCTCCCAAGGAGCTCGGCGCAGTGACACGACACAGTAGGACACGGTGTGAATCAGCAGTGCAGGATGGGACACAGCAAGACAGGATACAACAGGCATGACACGCGACAGGAAACAGTAAACGACATGCTCCGGGTGGGAGATGGCAAGTGCGTGTGCACGGAGTCCAAGCGCGAGGCTCCGGGGGGTCAGGGCGAAGAGGGGCAATGGGTTCAGCAACCCTCAGCGCCTCCTGGTAGGGCTCCTGAGAGCCCCCCGGAACGTAGCCTGTCCCCTGGCCGCGCGCTCCCGGGCGTATCGCGGGGCTTCCTGGTGGAGCGCCGCAGAGAAGCTCCCTAACCAGCCGCAGGTGTGCCGTCCCCGCGAGGGCTCCTTTCAGCGGTCCGTCCAGGAAGGGTGCTCAAGAGGCCGGCGGGGACACGTCTTGGGGAACCTCTAGGAGTGGCTGGTGAACCAGCCTCGGCACTCAGGCCTCCAGCGCCAGCTGTTCTCCAGCGGCGTTCTGGCCGCGTGGACGTAAGTCTCAGCAAAGTGTCTGAGAGGCGCAGAGGCCGCCAGCCGAGCCTTATGAGGATGGTGTCTGCCAGCGGGGCTGTGCGCGGGGCGGACGGGGTCACGGCAACAGACAGCCGCAGGTCAAGTCCACGGACGCTTCAGGACTCCTGTTTCCACGATGGGTGGACAGTGCAGCAAGTGGAGCCATTCATTAAACTGGTGCTGGGAACCGTTTCACTCGTTCATTTTTTTTTTTTTTTGGCCGCACCACGGGGCATGCGGGATCTGGGTCCCCGACCAGGGAGGGAACCCGCACCCCCTGCGGTGGAAGTGCGGAGTCCTAACCACTGGACCGCCAGGGGAGTCCCTCACTCAATTCATTTTTAGAACAACAAAGGGCCTTCAAATAATAACACATCCTGGATTTAATTACAGATAAACGAAATCTGACTTTTCTTAAATGATGAGACGCTTCATATTTAGAATGGAAATTACCCCAGAGCATGAGAATGTCAGTGCCTCTCTGTATTATTTTAGAAGAAGAAAGTTACATGATCATTTGGTTCTTGAAAATGTTTCTTTAGAGTCGAGAATAAGGAGGACTCGTGTGAGGGCACGCTCGCTCCACCCTCAGGTTCCAGCCCAACGCAGGTGGCTGAGTTCGGAGCCAGGTGCTTCCTCCCTCCTTCCCGAGGGGTCCGCCTTTCTGGCTCCAGGTGGGAAAGAGCCTTAACTAGGCGTGCGTCCCAAGGGGGCTGGGCTCGGGCACCCAGGGCTGCGCTTCTTCTGCAGGCGTCTTCGAATGTCTCCCAAGTTCTTCAACCTAGAAAGACCCTCTGAGCACTAAAAGGGGTCCTCACTTTCAGGTGGACACGTGAGGTGTTTACAAAGTGCGGTGGAGACGTTCCAAAACATTGTGAAACACAAAAGATGATTTTCCACAGGAAGATGTTAAGATTAAGGTTACTTCTAGGACTCTGAGTGGTCTCAGCTCTCAGCCAGTGGGCCGCCTCCGGGAGGTGCCTGCCCTGTTGGGACTTCGGGCTGCCGCAAGAACGAGCCGCTGACGGGAGCCGAGCGGGCCCGGGTCACGCTGGCAAGCAGACCCCGTAGCAGGTCCCTAAGGCTGACCAGCGGGAAGCAGCCGGCAGACCCTCCGGCCTTCCCCCTCGTCCGGGGAAGCGTCACAGGGGAGCCGTCATCGCTTCAGACGACAACCTCGGAGCCGCGGAGAGAGCAGGCTTGTTCCCACCTCCTCCAGCAGCAGCAAAGCCAACGCAGAAGCGCTGGGACGGCCTGGACAGTCAGACGTGTGTCCGGATGGGCGGTGGCGGGGGGGAGCGTTAAGGTGCAGTTTCTACTTCCGTATAAATGAAACCGCCATAAACGCACTTTTGAATCGGGACTCCTCCGTTTAGGGCGGCTCCTGAAACAGGGCACGCACGTTGCAAGTGCCCACGTTTTCCTTCTGTCCACAGCACTGTTCCCGCCGACCACAGACACCGTCTGCGCCCCTGCACGGGCAAAGCCCCAGCGGCTGGCAGGTCTGGAGACCTCTGCAGACTCAGGTGGGCGTCTGGGGATGTCTGTCTGCAACAGCCAGAGGTTCTCAAGTCTGCATCACAGCAGCCCCTGCGGGGCTGGTTCCAACACGGAGTGTGCCGCCTCCCCAGAGGATGGGCTTCAGGACATCTGGGGGCCCAGCAATTTGCACTTTTAACAAGTTCTCAGTCGATGCTGATGTGGTCGCTCTGGGAACCACACGCTGAAAAGCACCGTCCTAGGACTCTGCAAAGGGCCGCGGCGTGAAGCGTGCAGCCTCCGGGGCCACGCCGTCATTCTGCCACACGGCTCCCCTGCGTGGAAGCGAGAGCTGCCAGCCAGACGCAGCCGCGGGAGCCTGGCTGGGCGCCAGCCGTGCTTTTTGCCCACGAGCCGCAGGAAGCCAGCCTGGCCGAGGGCCGCCCCTGGGGGAGGAGGGGGAGGCCTAGCGGGTCGAGCGGGCAGCGACGGGCGGACTGGGAGGCTTCCTGCTGAGCTGGTGCGGATCCGGGGTCCGGGGACCGGGGTCCGGGGAAGAGGCAGGGCTGGGAGATGGAGGAAGGGCAGCGCGGGGTCTGGAGGAGGAGCCAGTGGAGGTACGTGAAGGGCTGGGCTGCGTCCGCAGGGGGAGTGGGCTGCGGGGTCCCGGGCAGCACCCGGGCAGAGCCCTGGCAAGCAGGCGGTGCCCTTTCCTTTCACTCCCTCGCTGTGCAGGAGCAGGAAACGAGGAAGCCGGGGAAACGCCAGGGGTGCCGCCCTTGCTGCCCCGTGGTTTGCTTGTCTCCGCTGAGGTCCCTAAGATCACGAAGGGCCCAGCACAGAGCATCCCTGCTCCAAGCTCTGCAGCCAAGAGAGGTGAAACAGCAACCCCTGCAGGAAGGCCCCGCTGATGGTGTCACTGTTTTTATTCTCAAAAGTCACAGGGTTAAATAAAGCCCTGCACCTGGGCGACCACCTACAGGATGAGGCTCGCCGCCGTCCAGCCGGGACGTCTATATTCGCTCATCGTGACCAAGTTTTCTCCAACAAGTGGCAGCTTGGGTTACCTCCTCGAGGGGCAGTTTGGGGGCGTCGATTTGGTTGTGACATTGGCAAGACTTTATTTGTACCATTTTATCCTGCGGGAGGGAATCCTATCATTGCTTTTGCTGAAGACTTTTCATTTTGAATTTGTTTCTTCATGCTTCGCAATTGTAATAAGACAAGGTGTTGACAGAGAGCAAACCGCCTTTAAATGGAAAAGGAGAAATTGTACAACCACCTTAATCAGCACAAGGGCATCGAGCCCGCGGGTGCCCTTCCTGAGCTGCCTTCCCCTGGGCGACCGTCCACACCGAGGCTCTGCCCTCACGCTGCGGGCCTCGGTCCTCGAGCGGAAGGAAGTCGGGGGCAGACGGTGGCCACACACCTCCCTCCCCCTCCAGGAAGACCTGGGTCCACGTTCAGGGACCACGCAATGGTCCCATCAGCCTGCCATCCTCCCGCAACCCTCACACACGGCCGGTTCCCCTCCGTCCAAGCCCACGATGCACCAATGCGGCTCCGGCCACGCGGAGAACACCACGCACTGCGGGCCAGCAAAACCGACAGAAATCCAAGGCGGGCGGTGGCGGCAGCCTGCCAGCCCTGTGGGAGCGAAGTATCACTCACACCAAACTCCTCCTCCGTTGCTTAACCCCACTGCGACCCCAGGGGCATAATTACCAGTCCCGTCCCACAGAGAAGGAGCCGTCACACGACGGAGCAGCAGGCCGGGGGCTGGGACTCAGCTCTGAACCCTGGTCCCCACTCTTGCGGGTCTGTGTCCCCAACTTTGGCTGCCAAGAAAGAGCGGAGGGGACGCCGGGCCAGGCTGGGACTGGAGCCCATGCTGCCTGGCTCTTAGCTTGAGGGCGATCCTGCAGCCAGCTCGCCTGGAAGTCGGTGCCCACCGTGTGAGGCAAGCTCCTCTTCGCACAGAGAGGGCCGTGGGAGCTGCTCCAGCCGGGCGCACGCGCCATCCCGCGGAGCCTTTGGTTTGCTGGCTGATTTGCATGTCACATATTCAGCATCACCCCAAGGGCTGCTGCCCCATAACACAGCCACCTGCGGAGTTACCGCAGCTCCCCGATGCACACGGTGCCTTTCCAGACTTGTGTCTCAGGGCCAGAGGGACTCAGGGTACCAACATCCCCTGTGAATTAGATGGATCTGGGGTACCAACGTCGCTCGTAAATTAGATGGACCTCAGGTACCGGCGTGCCCTGTAATTCGGGGCTCATTTTCAAGAATGGGCCATTGGAGCCTCAGTGTCCCTGTGCAGGAGCAAAACGGCCAAGTGGGTGGGAAACAAGCCCGGGAAGGCAGCGCTGGCCTCAGCAGCCTGCTAACAGCGAGACCTGCCTGGGACAAACGTCCCCACCAGTTTCCAAGGGCTTCCTGCCCAAGTGCCAACAGACGAAGCCAAGCCCCAGCCCACCCCGCTGCAGGGAGCTCTAGGCGCCTGATCCTCCTCTGTCCTGCGGCGACAGGGGCCTCTCCTGATCCCAGCATCTGCGGGACCTGCCCTGGGCCAGGCAGGTGACCGCCCGCGGCTGCCAGGTGTGCGGAGGGGCTACATGCTGCAGGTGCGTCTAGGAGAAATGGTGAGGGGCACAGACACCGAAGGGCTCGTGGGAAGAATTTGTTAAAACACTTAGGCGTCACAGGGCCTCTGAAATTATAGCATCAGGACACCTCAAGTGTCAAAGACCTGAGCTTGGCCGTAGAGCTGGTCCGACGGCCACCCAGGAGGAAGGAGGCCCTCAGGTCTGCGCGGGGCTCCAGGATTACCCACCCAGCATCATGGGGGCCGGGGAGGGGCTGGGCTGGGAGCCTCCACTCAGACCCCACCTGGAGCAGCCGGCCCGCAGAAACAAGTAAACACGTTCACGGCTGCCCTGCTGGTCGGCGCCCTCCGCCGTTGCCGTGGGGACTGGTGCAGCCAGAGAGCCCCGGGGAGGTGGCTCGGACACACTGCGCTCGCCCGGCTGTGCGGCCGGGGGCAGGGGGGTCGCTGGAAACTGCTGAAGGAGGCCCCGGCCACGGGCCACACTGTCCCTCCCCGCACGCGGCCGGGTGGCCCGCCGTGCTGTCACCGCATCTCCTCCCGCGGGTGCCTGTCTTGCGCTGCGGCCACAGCCCTATTTTTAAAACCAGCCACCTTCCACTTAGGCACAGAGATGCTCAGGTTTGTGCTGAGATGAGGAGGAACAGCGTTCACGTGCCGACGAAGCGTCACAACGATCGACTGTGGGGCCAGTTGTGTGACTTGGAAGGACTGGGGTCTTGGACACTCACTAAGCGGAAGGGCAAAGGAACAGCAGCGCGTGTCCTCTGCGTGTCGCCGGGGGCCGGAGCCCCGTCACTGGACACGGCGTCCACCTGAGCCCTGCACGCGGCGGTCACCTCCTCCAGGGGCGGCCGGCTACGCCCCGACCGCTGAGATCAGCACCGGCCCCCCGGGCCGAGGGCTGCGGCAGTGGGGCGGGAGGCCCACGTGTAGGGAAGGAGTCTGGCAGCCACACCCCAGGGGCAGCTCACAGGACACTGCCACTGGGGGCCCGCGTGCCGGGCCTGCTCCTGAACACCCCCTTCCCCAGCACTCGACTGTCCTGCGGATCAGGGTTCCTGCGTCATTTTCACAAGAGCCAGCTGGGACTTAGCGTGGAGCAGCCCGTCTGAGGTCAGAGGGCCCCAGAGGGCTGGGTCATAGGTCACAGGGCTGGGCGGGGCCCGTGTGACCGAGAAGTCTGCCCTCCGCAGACAGCAGCTGCTCAGGTGGCACCTGCCCAGCTCCGGTCAGCTCAGGGCCGCCGGGGCCGCTTCTCTCCAGCTGCATCTGCATGTGTCACTCTTGGAGACTCGGGGCCCCAGACGCACATGGGCCAAACCGCACTTACCGCATCCCCATAACACGTCGTCCTGTCCTGAGTGCTTCCTGTCCCCCCCCAAAACGTCCGGCAAACGCCCCCTCTGCCCGGGTGACCCAGCCAGAAAATCTGGTGCCCTCAGCCTGGACGCTTCTCGCACACCCAGCACCGTCATCATACACCAGGTCCAGCAGACATGTCCCCAGGGCCCCTGTGACCTCACCCATGACGTCGCCGTGTCCCCATCCGTGACGCATGTCCCTCTGGACCACACAAACACCTCTAGCGCACCTCGTCTCCCCATACATCCCTCGAGATGAAGCCGGGAGCTTTCAGAAGTGTCATGTATCACAATTAAAACTGCAGGTCTGCGCCCATCACTCCCCCCATGAACCCCAGTGCTCCCTCGAGACGCCTCCTCCAGGAAGACCTCCCTGCCTCCTCAAGCTGTCTGGGTCACAGTGTCTCTCTTCCCAGCAGACACCAGGCTTGGAGAGGACAAGACCTGTTCTGTCTGGTTCTCTGTGACTCCTGGCACCAGCACAGAGCGGGAAGACCGAAGGAGAAGGAGAAGGAAGGAAGGAAACGGGGCTTGTAAGCGTGAGACTACAAAACCCACCTTGACAACCACAAACAGACTCCAAGGACGTGCAGGGCATCGTGTCGCCAACTCCCAGATCCGGGCCCCGACCCAGAGAGGCAGACATCCCAGCGCCGGTACGCGGAAGCCGAGCTGCCGCCGCCTCGGCTTCTGTCTCCACGGCCGCTCGGGGCCTTGTCTGGCCACCGTTTAAACCAGCGCCCGTCCCGACCCGTCCAGCGCCCGTGCCCTGCCTGGTTTCTCTTCAGACCACTCCACGTTCCCTGAGGTGATGTGACGTACAGTACGCTACCGTACGGTGTACTGTCTTACAGTATGTTACGTTACACTGCTACATGTAACGCTATGCTATGACGTACCGTACACCACGTCATGGTACATCAGGTACTATACAATGTCAGGTAATATCAAATAATTACGTAATGACAAAATTATATCAAGCGACAGTGCACGCGATGCGACCTGCATTACCTGGCATCTTACCAGACTACACTATAGAGTGCGTCACATTGCCCCGTGCCGCGCCATATTACATCGCGCTGCATATTTACGTCCTCCTCCTCCGTCTCCCCTGCTGGGCCGCGCCTTGACCAGAGCCCAGTCTCTGTTCCGTCACCCCAGCATGCCCACTGCCGGCACAGGGCCTGGCACTTGGCCGCCCTGCGCTGGTACCAACCAATGACTGGTAAGTGGGAAACTGGCCTCGACTAAAAGCAGCTCCACGAGACGTCTCGACCCCAGAGACAACAGAACGTAGAAGCCCTCGGCGTGGACACCTCGAAGCTAAGCCGGCCCCTTCCCACTCCGCGGTTCTGCACTCGCGTCTGGCCAGGGAGTAAGCAGGCCAGCCCGGGTCCACATTTCCACCCTCGCACACCCAGCCCCGGCCAATGCTGACCGCTTCCAGAACCCGCGTGGGTCTGGCCCCCCAGGACCCCCAGGCTCTGGACTCCACTCCCGTCCCGACTCTGGTTCGACCCCGACTCTGCTTTTGCAGGATCGCATCGTGTCGGCATTCAGTTCTGACGCTGACAGGTGCCCACGAACAGCCCTTGGCTCTGGACTGCATCCAACTCCGGGGCAGCCAGCCAGATCCCAGGAGGAAAGTGAGGCCCGTGCCCTGAAAACGCCTGCTCTCAGCCTCCCGTCCACTCTTCTGGGGGCTGTAGCAGTGGGAGGGGGTGCCCAAAAGAAGCCAGAAAATGCCTTTCTGGGACCGAGGCTGAGACGAGATTCGTCTGCAGACAGGTCTCCAAGTCTATCTGAACAGAAGCAGGTTCTGTCTTCACGTAAGTATGAAGAGGGAACAGCCCCAACCGTTATCACAGGAACTTCTTGAGCTGAGTTCTCCAAAAACTGAAATATCCCCCAAGTGACAGCGTGTTTTGACTGTTAATAGATTCATTTTTTCCAGTAGCAAGAGCGGCATCTTTCCACCCGACGTGTGTTCTGCAGCTGGTCGCAAACCCATCCAGGATGAAGCCGTCACCACCCCTGCTTCCTTCCGAACGGGCATGAGAACCGCGCTCTGTCTTCAGACTCCTTTCTCATCCTCAGGAAAAGCACAAGCACCCGCCAAAGCAGGGGCTCCAGGCCACATTCCCTCTGCGGAGGGGGAACGTTCACTCGGCCATGGCGACCCCCGGCCCAGATGAGTCTCGTTCCTGGACGGCAGACGTGGAGGGTGCATCCGACGGCCAGCGGGAGGATGGGCCTCTGTCGCGCACTTCGCTTTGGAAACACACAGTCTATCCGTTCAGCGAAATAAAGCAAGCTCGTCCCTTCCAGGTAACAACACGGGATACATGACAGACAGAGCTGGAAAATGATTCAGTTTCTTTTCCGGAATCGCCCTGTTGGAGTCCGAGACCCTTGCCGAGTCCCCAGACGCCCGGCCGGTTCCCTGCCCGTCTTCCCGCTTCAATCTTCGGGCGCCGCGTCCGCCCACCCGCCTGCTGAACTGGAGGAGCAGGTGAGCTGACCCTGCAGGGCCCCTGCCCGTCGCTGGTGACCCCCAAGGTTCAGCCAGGCCTCACAGGCCCTCGACCTGGAACCCGCCCGAGGCCGCGAGGCGACCGCGCCAGAACTGCCTGGAGAGCTGAGACCATGCCGCTCACCACCCGCTGCCACGGGCAGGTCAGCGGACCCCGCAGGCTCCCCGCGTCCCACCACGAGCCCACCGCCTCCCTGGCCCGTGTTTCTCATCTGTGTCACAAGGCACAGATCAGGAGGAACCCTGACGTCCCTTTCACCTAAAAAATTCTCCAGGGCTTCCCTGGTGGCGCAGTGGTTGAGAGTCCGCCTGCCGATGCAGGGGACGCGGGTTCGTGCCCCGGTCCGGGAAGATCCCGCTCCCAGCGGAGCGGCTGGGCCCGTGAGCCATGGCCGCTGAGCCTGCGCGTCTGGAGCCCGTGCTCCGCAACGGGAGAGGCCACAGCAGTGAGAGGCCCGCGTACCGCAAAAAAAAAAAAAATCCTCCGATTCTCTCACGTTACATCTTGGAGAAGATGAGAGTCCCTGTAGGCTGTGGCTTTTACCAGCTTTTAACAGGTGTCCCACTCACCTGCAGAAGAGCACGGTTTCTTAGCAGCTGGGCTGTGCGAGCATTTCCAGAGCATCCTCCTCAGTCTTGTTGAAAAAGCAAAGCCTTCTTTCCAGCTCCAGGGCTCACCAGTCCCTCTAACGTGTATTCCGGTCTCTCAATCACAATGAAAGCACACTGGGCGCAAAACCAGTTTCGGGCACCTACACACACAGCTGCCTGCCCACACTCACAGGTCCAGGCACTGCGTCCCAGGCGAGAACAGAAGGTGTGACCACGGCAAGCAGGCCGGGCCATCGGGGGAAACTGTGTGTGCAGCTGGCGCTGCAGCAAGAAGCCCCTCCTCCCCCGGGCCAGCAGCCTCCTTGTTCCGGGATTCCTCGTGCAGGTGCGGGCACCTGGGCCACTGGCCAAGCCCCTTGGGTGTCAGGAAGGCAGCGCTGACCCCGTAAGCCGCCATGAACTCGCCGAGCCCCTCTCATGGACCCAAAGGCACCGCCCTGAGTTGAGTCGGGTGAGAGTCAAGCTGCCGGCCCTGCCTGGCCCCGTGGCTGCCCCTTGCACGGTCCCCTTCTCCCCTCCAGCCCACCTGGCACCCAGGCTGGTCCTCAGAGCCCCCCGACAAGCACCCAGGCGAGGCGTCCCCTCCTCCGAAGGCCGGGCTCTGCAGATGTCCCTGGGGCCTGGGCCTCACGTGGTGCTCCCGTCAGGGAGAAGCCTGGTCGGCCGTCCAGACGGTTGCGCTGCGTGGGCATCACAGCAGGGGTCACTCCGTTCTCCCAGGAGCGACGGCATCGCACTTTGCAGAAGGACATGCCTGCCCCTTTCACCCGGAGGCTGGGCAGACCTCACGGTCCGGGGTGGGTCTTGGCGTCCAGCTGTCCCGGTTCTCAGCCCTGGGCCCGCACCCGACAGAGTTTAAAGGCATCGTTCTCCGAACGGGAGATGCTGGGATTTAAAATCACGTGTGTTACTTGAAATGAGCCCAGAGGAAGAATGGAAGCCGAGTGCTGAGGCCAGAGCTTGGATCAGACAGGACGCAGCCGGTGGTGCTAAGATCCAAGGCAGACAAACCGCTGAACCAGGCCCATCACCTGCCGGCCAGTCATGAGTCGAACACCCCAGCAAAGAGAAGCCGGGGCTGAAAAGGCCCCGGGGGGGTGGCAGACGCGGCCGATCTCAGGGCAGGAGGGACGTGCAGCGCACGCAAGAGGCCATGGACCCGGGGGCCACGGGGCAGGCGTCTCTGCGGGGCGCGGGGAGCAAAGCGTGTGCTTCCTCTAAAGGTAATCAAGCACATCTTCCCTGAAGGGAGACGCACAACCGGGTTAGAAACGCACTACTTAACGACAAGCTACCGGGAAAATGAAGAGTGAGAAAAAGATTTTTCTGTCCTGCTCAATTTGACTAGATGACGTGGCCACGAAGACCGAACGTAACCACCAGTTTCCTCTGTGTGCTCTGAACGCAGGAAGCGTCTCCTGGAAACCGCTGTTCGCTCACACCTGACGTCCACGCCCAAGCTCACTAATTAATGCCCAGGAAAGAGCCACCCGTATAAGGAAACCCACTGCATCCACCTTTCAGGACAAACACGGACCACGTCTGACGGGGACAGACGTGTCATCAGCTACACGACTCTTCCTTAAGTCCTGTACCACCCTGTGCAGAACAGGCAAAGGAAACGCCCTTTGAACTACATCACAGGGTTACGTCTCCCTTCGTTGGTAACAAGAGGGGCGCACAGCGCAGCGCCAGGAAGCCCCATGGCGAGAACCAGGGGCGCCGACACGCGGGCGGAAGGCTGTGCGGTCTGCACGCGGCCCGTCCTGCCAGCCCCGCCCACACTGCGGCATTGACGCTAGTAAGATTCCACATCATCTTCTCGAACTGGAGCCACAAAACGTCACTCTAAGTTCAAACTCTTCCTGATAACACGGGGTCACGTCCACCCTTACGTGGACCCCGCAATGGAGGACGCTGCTTCTCCTGGTGGCAGCAAACCTGCCCTCAAGGTGGCCGGGGTCGAGGTGCCACTACAGTTTGGTATTTTTGCCGCCAAACGCTCAGTTCCTATGGTCACAGACTCTTCCCCATAATCCCTTCCCTGTATAGCATGAGGTACATCCATAACATCATGAAATTATTTAAAATACAAAAGAAACGAAGTTTTTAAACTATGCACGTATGTCATCCATTTTGCACAAGCAAGAAACACCCTGGCTGGCACAGCTACGCTGGTTCACGAAAATGTAACTCAGAAATTTGAGTATTTAGAGGGTTGTTGATACGACACTCAAACCGCATGTGCAATTTCCCCCTCGGTACCCGACGTGAACACATTTAAAATGACCAAGGAACCAGACTTCAAATAATCAACCTCATTTCCCACAGAAAGCAATAAAATAAATGAAATGCCATTGTCATGAATATATTGTCACAATTCTAAAAGATAAAAAGACTTCATTCCCTTTTATTCCATTCAGAGCATCCTTAAGTTCCAGCAAATCCAATTTTGAAAGTATTACTTCCCAGTACTGGGATGAATTGCCAATTATGGAACAATTGTTAATGCATTTCTGGGTAAAAAAACTGATAACTGATTTGGTCTTAAATATATTCAATAATCTCTTACGCTGAGGAACGAGGACCATAAAATGGGTGCCGTGCAGGGAAAGAGAGCCCGCGGTCACACAGAGCAAAGCCATTATCACGGAATTCCGCTCCTTTTCAGCCAGCAGAGTGTTTAGAATGGAATCTGCTGACTTCCTTTCTCCGGGACCCACTAGGCTGCTCCGCTCAGCTGGACCCTGAGCTCCACCCCTCACAGTGAAATGAAGCCTGGGAGGCACCTGGGCTGGGGGCGGGCGCGTCAGCTCTCCACAGGCTTAGATCTGCCAGGTTTCTGGGAAGTAGTACAACTCCACAAGGAATTCTTCTTTAACCAAAAGTTCTGCTCCCCAAATCATTCCTTTCAGCAAATCAGAGTTCCTAAGGGCACCAAAATATCCTACAAGGAAAAGCCAACAGCAACCAAAACAGAGAAGACCTACAGTTTGTTCCACCAAATAGGGTGTTACAGCTATTTTTATGCCCTGTTTACCGTCACTGGATGAAGACACTTTAAGTTAATAGACGCCGTAAGATGATACCTCAATTGACGAGAACTAAATGTCCAGATCTCTAAATCAGCCAAAATACCGTGCTGCATGGTACATTGGGCTGAAAATGTAAGTGTCATTAAAAATAGTTCATATATTTCGCCACATACAGGATTGGCTGAAGCAAAGCGTCATTTTCTGCTGCGTCTGGGTCGGTGCATTCAGCCGCGGAGCTTACAAAAGACCATAAAGCACGAGAGTCCTTCCCACTGAGTTACTGGAAACCATCAGGCTCAGGTTCTGTTACGTTTCCTATATTTTTCTTACTGGGCGGAAAGACTGTACATTTCACACAAGCTTTCAGTAGCTGAAAACAAACGTGGGGTGCAGGGGAACGCAGCCTTCGTACACACCCCGCATTCCGCGCTTTGCGTTTTTCATTCAGCGACAGACACCAAGCACACGCTGGGACCCCCCAGAAGATCTCAAAATGCGCGAGCGGGTGACGGGCTGGGCTCTAAGAGGGACGCCGAGGTCAAGCACTGGGCTGCTCAGACCTTCGTCCCGTGCTCTCGTGGGCCAGGCGGGCTCGGGGAAGCCCGTGTGAGCTGCTGGGCTGGGACGGGACGGAAAACCTCAAAGCACAAGCCCCGCCCCTACGCCGCCCACTATCCGAGCGAGCGGTGCGGTCCCCACCCCCTCCGGAGGCCAGCCGCGCCCCTCCGGGCCCCACCCGAGGAGCACCGGGGTTCTGAGCAGCTGGCCCCCTCCCCTGCCCGGGTGGGCGCGTGCGCTTGCGCGGAAGCAGCCTCACCTGCCGCCTTCGCGGCGTCCGCCGCCGTCACGTTCTGGGCGTTGGCGCGCACCCTGAAGGTCACCGCTGGTCCCGAGACCCTGGAAGAGACGGTTTAACAGGCGTGAGAACCACTCAGCACACGGGCCTCTTCCCTGAAGGCTACGCGCACCCCAGGCGTTGCTCCTCCGCACGCGACCTCCGCGGGGCTGGCTCTGCGGGGTCACTGTGACTCTGTTGCCAGATTCCAGGAATTCCATCCACAGGCTTCGCTTTTCTAACACACACGCGGCAGGGCTCTTACAAAAAATTCAAATCAACCCCAATATCCAACAATAACAAGCAGATATTCTTGCAAGGGAAAAAAAAATTGTTATGGAAACTGTTCTCAGTATTTTGTTCCCAAGGGAGCCGCAGGAACCAAAAGCAGAAAGGAAAGAGACAGGTATTTTTTAAATGCTCTTGAAAGGAACTGTTTAAAAAACTTATTGAACTCTTTAGAGCTACTCAGTAAAAAAATAACTGGCAGGGGAGTGCCAGACAGGAGTTGTCAAAATTTTTCAAAGCTTTTGAAATCCTGTGCTGCACATGACTTTGAAAAGTACCCCCCCCCTTAACAACTGATTCGTCTGAAGGCGGGCAGGGAGGCCGCCTCCGTCAGGACCGTCCCAGCTCCGCACCTCCTGGCCCGTCATCTCCCGGACAACCCCCAGGAGCTGGCGTCGAGGGAGCCGGAACGGCGCGGGCGGCTCGGGGGTGGCCCTTCCCGTCACACGCGTGGTTTCCGGGGGCCCCCGGCCGTCAGGATGCCCGATCGGTGAGGTTCCCCACGACAGGCTCTGTGTGCGGTTCGACTGCCCTCCCCTGGTCCAGGGGCTGGGCCTTCCTCGCTGATGCCATGGAATCTTATCAGTATGCACAGATTCAACCACCAAATAACACCGCCGAGAACAAAACCACGTGCCTGCCATCTGCTGAACCTCCGTGCGCACGGGAGCGTCGCGTGTATCCTGTTTAACCCCTCCAGCAAAGCAGGCGCGGTCGCCTCCAGTTACGAGGAGGACCCTGAGGACCCAAGGGCTGTCCTCCCTTAAAGGGAGCCCAGCTGAGTCACAGGTGATGCCACCCGCACCTCCCCGGACGCTGCCAGGCCGCCCCTCACCCGCATGTTCTAACCTGGCCCTGCCCCCCGCCGGCCTCCCACCCGCTCCACGCCAATTCCAGCGTCTATGACAAGATCATTTCAAAGGCACTCCTAATAAGAGTGATGTAAGGAAAAGTGCACGAGAGTGAGACTCAAGGGAAAGGGACCGGGCTTGAGAAGAGTTACGTGGAAAGTCCAGCGACACTCCCGGCAGAAACGCCGCTAGCGGGAACCGAACCACCGAGTCAGGCGTGGGCCGCCTGCCACCTCCTCTGCATCCACTCTGTCCCCTCCCCTCCTTCCCAAGCGCGTCGTCCAGAGGCCGGCCCGCTGCTCCAGGTCGTGGGAGCTCAGACCGCGCCTCCACGAACCTCAGCGCTTCTTGGCATTCAGGGGCCACCTCCACTCGTGACCCCTGGTCTCGCTCCGGTCCTGCCCCTCGGGCGGCCTCTGGCCCAGCTCCCTGGCCGGCCGGGCCCTCTGCAGAGGGAACTGCGGAGCCCCCAGGGGTAGCATGGCCGTCGTTCCAGCGCCTCTGCTGTCGGACGTTCCACCCAGGAGCCGGGGCCTCGCAAGCGCAGCGGGCGCTCCTGAAGCAGCTCCTGCATGGCGCCCACAGCTCTGGTGGCTCGTCCAGCCACGGGGCCTCCCGGTCACCTCCCTGTACAAGAAACGTCACCACGTCCTGCAGCAGCGCCACCCTCCCTCTCCACGCCCCCTGTCGCGGCCGAGCCGAGTCTCCCGGGTCCCGCCCCCCGCGTGTGGCACCGGAGGACTTGTCTGACCCGCTGCCCACGTCACATGTGGCATCCTCCGTGGACTCCCCAGGCCCCGGGGTCTGAGGGGACGCAGCAAACCTCTCCCCGGTCCCTGCTCGATGCTCCCGGGGTGGACAAGGGGGTCTCCCTGGCCCCTGGAGACTTCCTGCCGCGGTGTCTTCCCCCCTCGCCGTGGGAATCGGGTTCCACGCCCTCTCAGTTCCAGCCCCAGTTCCACAAACGCTCTGACAACCGTTGCTCTGGGACCTTCTAGCAAGTGCAGCGACTGCCTGACGTTTGTGCTTGAACTGAACGTTAATTATTTTACAGATCACTCGTGTGACGACGCTTCGCGCCGGCGCCTTCCACGCGTGCGGACCATGGGGCTACGTCTGGGACTGAGTCACGGCATCTGAGCGCAGCTGCTTCCAAACCTGAGAGAAAGCCCTTCCTAACACGAGCAGTCCACGCCCACCATCAAAGAGCACTAACTGCAGATCCGCACAGCACGACTCTGGGCTTACGTGACGTTTACGTGACGTTTCTAATCTAAACCACGTCCGCGGGGTTCCAGGCACGTGGGATCCCCCAAATCTAATCTTCCCTCAGGTGCCCACGCTTTTCTCTAAAGATCACAGGACGTCCCCGGTTTCCCAAAGACGGAGCACACAGGGGTTGTTCACCTGCCCCAACACTTGCGGGACCAGCGGGAGAGGCCGACGGGCACCAGGGCCTTCCTTCCTTCCAGGACGCCACACACAGGTCCCTGGGATGCACACATGTGACCCCGGGATGCACCGCCGTGACCCTGGGACCGCCTAGCGTGGAAAGCACGCCCTGAATGGAGGGTCCGTGTTGCCGTCACCGACTCCCTACCTGACACCTGGGCTGTGACGGCCCTGGCACCAGCGAGGGAAGGGTCACCCCGCTGCACGGGGCACATCCAACCCCTCATGGCCGAACACGACGTGAGCTCAGGCGCTCCCTGCCCAGCACCTGCTCAAATGAGTGGGGATGTGAAAGCCTCTGCACAGTCTCCACTGCACAGCCGCGTCCTGTGTCACCATCTGTCACCCTGCTGAGCCTTTTAGCCTCCAAGGCCTCGGTTTGCCCAGCTGTAAAACAGGGGCAGTTCTGGCAAGTCGCCAGGGAGACAAGACAGGAGGCAAATAAGTACAATCTCTGCTCCAGGAAACTGAAACACGTCTTCCAGAATCCTCCAAACCTGCAGGGGTCCTCACATGGGGAGGGAGGTGTGGAGGGGCGGCGGTGGGCACGGGACGGGGCGCCGCGTCCTCGCCGGGCTCCTGCGGGGTCCAGCTGACCTGGCCTGTGCACAGGACCTCGCGAACGTGTCAGGCTGTGAATTCCCGCTGCGCCTTCAGGAACCGCCCTTCGTCAGCGCGGTCGACCACGCGGAAGGGAGATCACACCGCTTCTTGCCTCATGAGGACTCATGAAGGGGAATCCGAAGGGGGACCCGGGAGGAGGCTGGCGGCTGCGTTCCCTGAGCTGGTCCGCCGGCTCGGCTGAAGCCCCCACTGGCTGGGAGTCTGCGCGGCCCTGCAGCACCGCCCACCTGACTAAGAGCCCAGAGCAGCCACATCAATCAGCACGGCCCCGGACAGCCACGATTAGATTATAAAATCACAACTGCGGTCGTTGTGCGTCTGCCGGCATAATTACACCAGTATGCTGATGCCGTTTTAATGGCCTCTAATGATGTAATAAGAAATAATGAAATCTGCTTGACAGCTACATAACCATTAACAAAACATATTAAGCAGAACTAGTGCTTCCATAAAAATGCAGACAATCCTGGAAGTGCCGCTTTGTGGGGCAGACTCCTTTCCTCTCCTGCAACGATGACCAGCCCTGAGAGCGTCCGCGGCACGCAGGTCCCAGTGCTGTGGCCACGCGGTCGCCCCCCAGCGCCCCCCCCCCCACCCCGCAGCTGGTGCATGTCCTCACGTGCTGGGTCCTGGGGGCGACACACAGGACGTGCATATGCAGCATGGGACACCACACACCCCCGCAGACCACGTACAGCATTCAATACTCAGAGGTGCGAGACGAGCGTTAACTGGGCAGGACGGGGTCTCCCAAGAGGCTTGGGCACCAAGAAGCAGACTCGAGGGCAGACGGGGGGCTCCAGGGCCGGGCAAGGCTGCGGGGAAAGGGCCGCTCAGGGGTTTAGTCACGCGAGAGCCCTGGACCAGACTCCCAAAGGCTGAAAGAGCGGGGTCGAGCATGGCCCCGGGAAGTCGGAAGCCCCCGTTCCCTGAGCAGGAAAGAGACTGGCAGGTGATATCTACAAAAGAGCTGGTCTGGGAAGCGGCCCAGCTTCCGAGCCTGGAAAGCCCCCCAGGACACCCGTGTCCCCAGAGTCTCCAAACCTGGAGGGACTGAGCTGAGGACTGAGGAGCAGACCCAGGTGAGGGGCCAGAGAGGGGGGCCAGGCAGGTTAGACAGCGTCTCCTAAAGCCCCCCAGGCCCGAGCCCCCCCACTGGAGCCCCCCAGGACTGAAGGCACTTCCCACAACTCCCTTTCCTCTCCAACCCTCCCTCAAAGCCCCCCGTGGCAGCAGTGGGGGGACAGCCCCGGCCTCCATCCCATCTGGAAGGTTTCTAAGAAACAAGGGGCGGCAGGGGGGCAGCAAAGAACACGTCTCCAGGAAACAGCCTGGGGCTGCGACCTCTGCCTTCTGTCTGCTGCCTGGTCACCACGGAGGGTTTTGCTAAAGGAAGATAATGAAGGTTCAGTCAACACAGCCCCGCGTGGGCCTAAGGAGCCCCACTCTAGAGCTGATTCGGGTGATTACTGCTGAGCCGCGAGGACGGTCTCCTAGCGTGCTGCAGGCCGCCAGCTGCTCCTGGAAGCTCCCGTCTCAGGACCCCTCTGCCTGGTACTTGAGGCCCTTAGAGTTCTCACACGAGGTTCTTGCCTTCGATGAAGGAGGCACCCACTCCCTCCCTCCCTGCCTCCCTCCCTCAGCCCTGGGCCACATTCAATGTCCCCTCTACAGAGGGAGGGGTACAGTGTCACTGGGGGGCCGTCTGGGGTGCCAGACCCGCCTGGGCCATCACTCGTTCCGTCACGCGTGTGTGTAACACGCACCCACGCCGTGCGGTCAGCGTGCCAGGCATGCTTATGCAGACATGCAGCAGGGACCACTGGACCTGAGCTGGGTCCTCAGTGGCCAAGCCCGTGGGGACCCAGTGGTGTGTGCGGCCCAGGGGAGTTGCCCACGGGAGCCAGGAACGGGGCAGCAAGCTCCAGGGACCCCCGCCTCCTCTTTGAAGGGAACAGTCAGGACCTCCGGGTCAGGCCGTCTGTCCTGCTTACTGGGCCACGCGGAGACCGTGACGGGGCCAAAGGGCCTGTGGAAGTGGCCACGGTCGGCAGGAACGGCTCCCCGCCGGGCTGCGTGAGGCCCTCCCACTCCAGGGCCTGAGTGTGATGACCCAACCCTCCTGGAGCTCCTGCACACAGGAGCGGAGCCGGACGCACAGCCAATCAATGCGATCTGACAAAGGACAACGGTAAAGGACCCTTGATGTTACAGGTGGGAACACAAGTGGCTTCGGGGGCCCGCGTGCGGCTTAACGGAACACAGAAATGGACCCTCTGCCGGTGGGTGACTCGTCTCGCACCCGCCCCTCCTGCTCCGAGGCCACAGCCCGTCACCGGAGACCGCAGCAGCCCCAGCAGCCCCACGGCACTTGGGCTCCGCTTGGGTCCCCTGTAGCTTGTTCTCCGTGCGGCTGGAAAGACGCTCTCCTGGAGAACATCCGCGGTGGCTCCAGCACTGGGACCAAGGCCACCTGGGCTCCCGGCCGGGCTCCCACGGCCGCATGACCCTCCCACGTGGACGTCCCCCCCGTGGGTGGGGTCTCCTGCCCCAGGTTCCTCCCTCTCGGCCTCACCCCTCTGTTTGCGGGGACGGGACGGAAGGCGCCTGACCTTCTCCGGCTGTCTACGTGTCCACCTCTGCTGGAAGCTCAGCTCCCCAGAGCAGGACCCCCGCCTGCTCTCCGCTCCACCCCGGCACTCAGCGCTCGGTAAACATCTGTGTAGCGATGACTGTCCCCGTGGACCACCACGTGCGCAGAGCTGTCAGAAGAGCCTCAGCGGCTGAGGCACCATCCCCAAGGCCCTGGCTCGCCTGCGGGGCCAGGCCGTCCCGACGGTCTAGAGCCTCCTTGGTGGTTCCTGGTGCGGCGGGGGGACCTGAAGCCTGGGGCGGGGTTCTTTCAGGGGATTATAGTCCTGACGACATTCGGGTTTCAGCTGCGCCTACAGAACCAACCTGAACCCCGCTGGACCTTTCCTTCCTCTTCTTCCCTCACCAGTTTCTCTGTGACACAATTAACAAACCCCACAAGCTCACGGTGGACCCACCAGACGGAGAAGACGCCCAGGGCCCCGCCCACACTCACGCGATGTCCGAGAAGACACCCGCCGGCATGTCCAGGAGACGCGCCACGTCCTCCAGCACCTCCGTCCCCTTCTCTGGGCTCAGCGGGCTGCGGGGAGAGCACAGGGTTATGCGGTGGGCTTGTCACACCCGAGGAGCAGGGACCCCCGCAGCCCACCCTCCCGCCCTGCTCGGAGAACTGCCCTGGCTGTACCCCTGTCACATGGGGGCTGGGCTGCAGGCCCCCGGGAGCAGAGGCCTCCCCAGCCGTGATGAAGCACCTGCATTTTCCAGCAAGAAGACCAACAATACAATGCGAATGGGGTTGTTAGGGCAGCGATGGGCCCAGGAACCAGCAAGTGGCTCATCTCAGCGGGGGGGGCGGGGGGGGGCGGGGAGCGGGGGTGGAGATGGGAGAGGGCGGTGGAGGAGCCCAGGCCGGGAATCCAAGGTCAGGAGGGGCGTCAAACGTACGGAGGAAACGCACGTCTTTAAATGGATTCGGATTCATTTCTAAAATGAGTTATGCGCCAGTGAGGAGACTGAGAAGTCACACTTTTAAGGATGGCAGGACAGCCCAGCAGCAGCAACTCCCCAGAGGGGCTCGGGTGCTACAGCATGGAGCCTCGGACCCCGAGCAAGGCCAGCGTCCCCAGGGGGGCACCTCCAGCGGCGCGTGTGACTCAGGTCCCTGAGTCCAGCCTGTCTCGCACCCCAGGCGCTGCCCGTGGAAGCCCGTCAGAGCCCTTCAGAGGAGAACTCGCCTGCGGTTACGTGAGCGCCATCGACAGCTGGGGTTTTCGTTCCAGCCTATCACTCATTCATTCATTCCGCAAACGTGCAAGAAAGCCAGTGGGTGCCGGGCGCTGCCCGGGAAATTCAGCAACAAACACTGAGCTGCTTCTCGGGGTTTATATCCAAGTGGGGACACAAGCAGCAAAGTCACCAACAAGAGAAAGGGACTGTGTCGATGGGGGTTGGCCTGTGTCACCGAAAACGCACACCTTCACGTCGAAAACCCGGAAACAGGGTCTGTGAGGTCATCAGGTGGTTCTGCATCCACCACCCTGGGGGCCCCATGGCAAGAGGAGGTCGGGACACAGACACGCCCGGGGGACGACGGCGAGGACCCAGGTGCCAAGCCCCCTTGCCCCCCCGCCCCCCGCAGAGGGCGGCGGGAGCCCCGGCAGCACCCTGTGAGCGGAGGGCGGTGAACGCGCCGGGGGTGCCCGATGGGCTGTCCCGGGACCGCGGGACTCCAAGAGCCAGCGGGCGCGCAGGGCACGAGAAGGGACCAAGGGGGCTCCCAGAGGCGGGGGCCGGGCCGGAGGGGCGAGCGCGACGCCTCGGCAAGGGCGGAGGCAGAATCCCCGCGTCAACACGTCGACACGGACCGTGGCGTGGGCTGGCGTCAGGGGAGCGTTCCAGACGCCTCCGCACCCCGAGGAGGTGCAGGGAAGCAGGCGCAGCGACGGGACCGGGGGCGACCGCTCCGAGATTCCCAGGCTGACCGCCGCGCCCCTCGGAAGATGCTGTCACCCCGTGGAGGAAGCGCGCGGAGGCTGCGATCAGCCGGTCCCACCGCGAGCTGGCAGCGGGTCTCGGCCGGGAGGCACGCCGCCCCCGGCGGCGCCTCGCGCTACACCCACCTCTTCTCTGGGGGAGACGGGGCCGCCAGCCCAGCGCAGGAGCTGGAATGTGATTTTTGGGTGGGGACACCGGTTGCTGCCGGTGGCGCCACTTTTACTGACTGTGCCAGGCCCGCTCCCACACCCCTGCTGGTGACCCCAAACCCTCTCCGACCTCCAAGCCGTTCTCGTAAGGTGAGGAAGGAGAGGTCGGTCCCAGTCTGCAACTGAGGGGCTGCCCCCCACCCTCCTGCTTCCTGAGTAAGTAGCCCTCAGGGCTGGGGACCCTCCCATCAAGGGTGGACGGGTCCCCCAAACCTCCCCAACACGCTCTCCAGAGGCTTTCACATTATGAGGTTTTAAAATAACAATGTTTTTAAAGAGGTGCGTGTGCATGTGGTGCAGACACGGGCCCTTTTACCCCGTCCCCTCACTCACGGAATCCCAGGGACACCTCTCAGAGCTGGCATCTCAGCCCCACCAGGAGGTCAGCTGTCAACTGGGAAAGGAGTCCACTCGGAACCCTGGTGTCTGCCTCGTCGCTCCCTGCCGGGAGTTGCCGGTCAGGTCCGTCCGTTCCTCAGCCAGCCTGGTGCTCGAGCGCGTCTGCATCTACATGAAGTCTGCTGGGACCCTGAGCTCCGCGCGGGGACAGGCCTGGCTGCACGGCAGCCCCGCGGGCACCTGTGCCCGGGTCTCGGGGGAGCCGTCCGGTGCCGACCACAGCGCCAGCTCAGTGCGCAGGAGAAATCCCGCCACATCAGAGGGGGGACGGGTCCTACAGCCCGGCGTCAGGAAGACAGGGCCCTGTCCCCCCCTCCCTGGCTCCTGGCCACCAAGCAGGCCCCACCAGCTCTCACCCCTAAGGCCGCGAGGCTCCCTCCTTTCCCTGAACCTCTCTCCGCACGTTGACTCAAAGCCACCCAGCACTCCACTTATTTTCAAAGGTCTCTGAGGATTCCGCGTGTTTCGGTCCTGTCTCTGTCCACGAGCTGCGGGCTTGCTGAGGGCGTGACCAGCTCTTATCTTTTTTTTTCTCTCCAAAGCCTATGCCCCTGCCAGACACAAACCGACTTCCCTACCAGCTTGCTACGAGATTCCACGAACCCCGTTTCCTAGCTTGTCTTCAACAAGGGGTAACGTAAGGAGATGCGGAGTCCGGCGCCTCCGTTGTGGATGTCAGGCCCACCGTGAGCCTCCTGGCCCTACCTTCTTCCACCCTCACAGCCCAGAAATTGAACATTTTCCTCCATTGCAAGATCATCTAAAACAGCCTTGAAGATAATGATGAAGTTCGCCAGCCCAGAATGTTTTCAGAGGCCGGCTCGCTCTCCGAGGAGACACGTCGATGACCAGAGCCGCGCAGTGACCCCGTCAGCCCCTCCCATCTCGCTGTCGCGGCTCCGGGCAGGCAGGGCAAATGGCTCAGGACAACAGCGGCTCCGCTCTTGGGCAAGTTGGACAAACGAGAGGGTGCTGACCGTACCCAAAACTAGCACGCAGTTGTTCCTGTTTTATTTTTAAACTATGTGGCCATCAGCTGTCATTTCATGGTCTGAACTTCCTTAGAAAACAGTTGGAGTTCATTTCAAAAATCAATGGACGGATACAGCACGTGCAACTTCATGGGCCCGCCTGTGACAGCTGCCACCCTGATGACCTGGACGCCCAGCACCGCCTGGAAGAGACAGATGGGGGCGCTTTTAGCAGCTCGAGGTCAGAGCCAGCAGCGGCCGTGGGGCCCTCTGCCTGCCTGGTTGTCAGCGGCAGGAAGGATTTCCTGTCGACAGTTGGGCCGGGCCTCCTCACTAAGGCACTTCCTTTCTGAAGCCACACGTTCCTGCTGTTTAACCGAGTTAAACGAGGTTGCTGCTGGGAGCTACTAAAGCAGCGAAACAGGGGAAATGGACTGCGTCCGCGTCCTGACCTCGATGGGAGCCCGCTGAGGGGCGGCCGCGCCCCACTGTCAGGAGAGCCTGATGGCCCCACGCACAGCCCCACGATGGCCGCGGTGTCCTAAGTCACTGCTGGACCAGAGGAAGGGGCCAAAATGAGGAGGTCAGGACGGAGCTTTGCAGGCCACTCTGAAAATAAAGACTAGTGAAAACGGCGTAAGGGTCAGAAAGATTGGGACCAGTGGAAACTTCTGGAAGGCGCCCCTCCGCCCTCGGCCACGCGTGACTCCACGGAAATTATCTCATTCACTGCTCACAACAGACCTGGGAGGAAGGTCCCGTATTAACCTCACTTGAGAGAGGTGGAAACTGAGACTCGGGAAGTTAAATCCCTTGCCCAAGATCGTGCTAGTAAATCCCCAAAGAAAGATGGAAACGGAAAATGTCAGGTTAACGCTGGGATGTTGGCTTCCCGACTGTGGGGTGAGCCCCCCGACTTCTGCACCTCTGCTTGGATTTTAGCCCAACCAGACTGAAGAGCGCCTGCGCCCATAACCTCTCCAGGTCTTATTTTTCCAAGCGCCATCGTCTCTTACTTACGAGACACACGAAACGTAGCTGAGAATGGGATGCGGCGATGGGGCTGGATGCTCCCGCCGGCCCCACGTTCACGTCTAGGACTCTGCGTCCAAGAGCCAACTGTGCTTCTGCCGCTTCACTCCCTCACTGTGAACATTTCACTATTTATTTGAAAATTCACCAAAGGTTGGGAACCCAATGAGTGATGGATCTCAAAATGAAAACGAGTCAACCTTGATACAATTTTTTTGGATGAGATGATACTTGAAGTCAATCAGTAAAATGAGATTTTCACGGATTCACCAATTATTCTAGTTATCCGTACCCACCATTATAACAAATAATGATGTTTATCTTTTTAAATAATCCTATAAGGTAGTTAAGATTTCTGCTAACCCACAGGAACTCTCCCCGATGCAGAGAAGTGCCGCGTCTGAGGAGGACCATGCTGCCGGCACCACAGTCATTCAAGACCCCAACTCCAGTCTGGCACCACCGCCTTCCCCGCGGGAGTCGAATGAAGGCCCCGCTTTTCAGAGCGTGAGTGAGCGAGCCTATGACAATCTGGGCAGACACACTGAGCTCCTGTGAGGGCTGAGCTCCCCGGCATCGCAGAGCACAGGCAAATTCACCTCGAGTCTCTGACAACCCTGAATTACTCTTATTAAAAACCGCTAACAACCATCAACTCTTCACAGGTAAATCATAAATAGATAAAAAACTGTTGTATGCTAACAACTTAGCATTTTTTAACATCAAGATGAGACTGTGTGTCTCATCATAAATATATTCAAAATTTTAACAAATATGTTCTCCATAATATATTTGAATAAATATATTCTCCAAAACAATTTTATTCTCCAGGAAAAAAAAAATTTGCCAACCGCTTAATACAAATCTAAGTATACAACGTCTTAGAGTGTCACCTTTATAAAAAGTGCATTGACATCAAAAACATAAAAATGCAAAGCTTTTGTATGCAAAGTTAAGTTGCTATCCACTTAAAAGAGACTTGCAAATATAAGATGTTTTATGTAAGCCTCATTGTAGCCACAAAGCAGAAGTCAATAGTGGCACAATCTAAGAGAAAAAGCTTTCAGCTTTTCACCGTTGAGTATGATGTTACCTGTGGGTTTGTCATACACGGCCTTTTTACCTTGAGGTAGGTTCCCGCCATGCCCGCTTTGTTGAGAGTTTTTATCATAAAAGAAAGTTGAATTTTGTCAAATGCTTTTCCTACATCTCTTGAGATGGTCATTCTCACCTGCTTCCAAGACACTCCATGCAACCCAGACACGCCGTGTGTCCCATACAGCGGAGCGCGGATCAGGCGTCCGGGAGGAGTTGGGGGAGGGAGGGAACATCTCCTCCCGGGAGCCCCTCTCCTGACTCTCCTCCCCTGCCCCCCCTGCGGCCCTAGCCTCCAGCGGCACCCACACGTGGGATCCTCCACCGAGCCTCCTCGGGACCCACGGCCTCCGTCAGCGCAGCCCCGCAGCGAGAAGCAGCGGGTAGCCCTCTGCTGGCTCCCCCGCCCCACGCCCGCGCCGCCGAGGCTGACCCCAGACCTCGCCAGGGCGGACTCCTCACCCCGGCAGTCGTGGTGCAACTGCCGAGCTCAGATTTCAGTCCAGCCCAGGTCACGGCACAGACGACGCCCGTGGCGCAGAGAGCGAGGCGGGCACGGCGCTGACGGCCAGCACGCCCACTGGCCGGGCTCCTCCGTCCACCGCAGGTCCCCTTATCCCTCCTCCACGGGCAACAGAGGATCCAGGAGAGCGGACCCTGACCTCGCCACCCACCCCTGGCGCCTGCAGGGCCGTCCTTGGTCTGCTGGGGAAGACCTCACCGCTCACTGCCCGTCCTCCAGCCTCATCTCAGCCCCTCAGGTGCCCACGCGCCTCCCGACGCAGGCGGGGCCTTTGCTTGTGCCGCCCCACCCGCCTGCCCCTGCAGAGCTCCACGCAGGGGCCCTGCAAGCTCATCTGAAGCCTGAAACCAACTCCGACGTAACCAGTATCCACGGCTAGCATTCTAGTAAAACTTTTTAAAGTCATCGTTCTATGTAAGCCTATATGCCTCAACTGAGTCTCCTCTGGATACTGTTTTTTTTTTTTTTTTCCATTTTTCCTTTTCCCTCTGGCTTCATTATTCACTTGCAGACTTACTACTATTTTGACAGCAGGGCAAATCTCATCTTTTCATATTTTTCTCCCTCTTTCCTACTCCTTCATATGTAGGAGTGGAATTTAAACTGCTTAACTTTTGACAGATTCAAGTCTTGGCCCATTTATAACACAGATGACACTCTGCAAAAAATCAATTGCAGGTGTTAGGGTATGAAGGTCTGTGGGGATTACTGTGGAATTTCAGGGCATCGCTGAAGACAAAAAGCTAAGCTTCCCCGATGATCATGGAAATCCAACAGCAAAGCAGCTGGTGGGCTGCGTAGATACAGATATGGATGTAGATGTAGATGACACAGGTGTAGGTATAGATATATAGGTGTAGGTATAGGTTAGATGTAGCTGTAGACGTAGACAGACAGATACAGACATAAACAGATGACGCAGATGTGAGACGTACAGAGGTACAGACGTAGGTATAGGTATGAGTGTAGGAGTACCTGTAGGTGTAGACATGCAGACACAGATATGGACGTAGATACAGATAAATGTAGGTGTAGGTGTAGATGTAGGTACACAGATACAGCTGACACAGACCTAAGCAGATGACACAGATGTAGGTGTACAGACGCAGGTATCCACGCAGGTGCAGGTGCAGCTGCAGACACATACATCCAGGTACAGGCCTTCATGGCTAAACGAGAGCAGAGTCCCCACGTCACCAGAGCTTCCTACGTTCCGCACTCCCAGGCTGAGCTGTAGAACCAGGCGGTAGGAGTCGGCCTCTGAGGACAACCATGCGGCAGAGAGAGGCTGGACGGCCAGGCCCCAGGCCTGCTCGGCGCGGGCTGGGCTTCCTTCCCCTCCCGGCCCCGCCCACCACCAACACATCTCGGATCCCATGCGGGAAGGGGGCTCACAGTCAGAGACCATAAGGGTCCCCTGGCACCATCGTTCCTTCTGGCACCTTCTGGGCAGCTAGACATGGCCAAGCTGACCTGCCTGGAAGGCGTTGGGCCAGAGAGGCACTGAAATTGTTTTCAACACCCATCATATTTGCACTTTTATGGCATCTTCTCACTTTGTCTACCGCCACGGTTAGAGGCCAGGCAAATGTGAAATATCCTCCAGTTCTAGAATTCCAGCCAATAGCAGACATCAAAATCCAACAGGGCTCTGTAACCTCAGCCAATGTGAGCCCGCAGATTCCAAGCCATCGCAGACCAAAGAGCCACCTGCAAGGTGTCGCCTTATTTGGATCCCGAGTCAACAAGCTAACAAACGAAAACAAAGTTCTGACACTGATGTGACAACTGGAAATTTGAACACAAACTACATATATGATGGTATTAAGGGATTTGGGGTCCTTTGTAGGTGTGATATGGCATTACGGTATGTTAAAAAGAAAGAATCTCTCTATTTTAAAGATATTTCATGAAATGCTTCTAAGACAGTATAAGTGGGATTTGTTTCAAAGGAGGAGGAGAGCTGGAAGTAGGTGTGCGGGGCCGGCCTGGGCTGTCTGGGGCGCTGGGCCTGGGTCAGTGTCTTGCTCTTGTGTGTGTTCAAAATTCTGCATAGGGAAAAGCAAACACAAATCTGCTGCCTCGTGAAAAATACGAAACTGACAGCCAGGGAAGCCTGTCGGACGGGGGACTCCGGGGCTGCATCTCGGCACCCAGGATGCCCAGGCCCTCGAGCCGAGGCCTTGGGGACAGCGCCCAGGCCCCTGGAGCGCGGCCACCGGCAGGTTATCCTCGTGACCCCCAGGCTCCCTTAAATCAGCACTGAGGATGTAGATGTAGAGCTGTGAACTGACCCTGGGAGGGCTCTCTAAGTAGAACCTCTGTTTAGAGGCAAAAGCCTCGTCACTGGTGCTTTTAAAGACTCAGTTCTGTGACTTTGGGTTTCTGCTACCATCGGATCCTCAAACCGCCTCGGGAAGGACTCTCACGTCAGTTACATCCCTCTTCCTAGAATTTCCGCGAAGCCCGCCCCCCGCGGGCTGACCCTCGAGCGGAGGCCTCAGCTTCCGGAAGTCCCTCCTCACCCTGTCCCTTACTCCGCCAGCACAGAGGTACAGACGTAGGGATAGGTATGAGTGTAAGGTTCTGAGGGAGGCCCGCCCCCCGCGGGCTGACCCTCGAGCGGAGGCCTCAGCTTCCGGAAGTCCCTCCTCACCCTGTCCCTTACTCCGCCAGCACAGAGGTACAGACGTAGGGATAGGTATGAGTGTAAGGTTCTGAGGGGAGGGCGGCGCCCTGGAGGAGGGACCCCGACCAAGGAGAGCGGCCTGGAGGAGGTGGCATCTGAGCGTGCTGGGCGAGGAGCAAACCCGAGGCCTCGTGTCGGGACCCCACACGTTCCAGAGCGGAAAGGACGCAGGCTGGGGAGGGAAACGGAGGCGCAGGGCCCAGGCCTGGGCAGGGCTGTCGGCGTCGGGGACGGAATGACACGGTCAGGTTTAGGTTACGGAGCGCCCTCCTGGGGAGGAAGTTCGGAGGGGATGCGGGGAGACCTGGGAGGGGTCCTGCAGGGGCAGGGCTGGCGTGGAAACGTCAGCGTCAGCGTGGGCAGTGTCTCCTGGACTAGGAGGAGGAGCTGGGCAGCTGGGGGCGAGGAGGGAGGCACCACACCCCAGGTGACGGCAGAGGAAGCGGGCTGGGGTGGGCTGAGCACCGTCGAGTTCAGTCCCTGGGCTCCTGTAACCAGTACGAGGAGAGCGACGTGGAGAGAGCTGGGTCAGGGGTGAGACGTTTACAGGTAAAGATCTGGTTCAGGCCATGACACGGGATCGCGAGGTTCTTTACTTTGTGGGCTTGGGGACCCACCCGGCTAACACTGCTTACACCTTCATTAACAACACAGACACCCCGGGGTTCTGAATCTCACAGCCTACTTTTCTACTTTCCTCGGCTGAATTTCAAAACAACCCACCAAGCTGAACGGAGATATGTCTGGCTGACTCGGGAAGAATTACACTGCGTTACGCCCGGATCGCCTTCCTTCTGTGAGCACCTCCTGTGTCTCGGTCATCGTGGGTCCTCGACACTCGTCCCATGTCACAGCTGGGGCGCCAAGTCCAGAAAGGCCGGCAGGAAACAGACAAGTCCGAACTGGGCCACCCTCTGGGGCTGGAAGACCACTGCTCACCGTTCTTCTCACTGACAGTCCCCAGAACCACCAACTAAGCAGTCAAGAATTTTAGATTTGGGATATTTTTTGTTTCTTTTTCTTACCATTTTTTAATACGCAAAAAATGATTATTTTTACTCCTTAAGGCTATCTCCCCTGCCCCAGTCTTAAGTGATAGTAAACCCATCACACCAAAGACCGTCTTTTGAGACAAACAAACCAAAGGACGGATGGTGTCACGGGAAGGCTGTCCAGGAAGGGTTCCGCACAGACACGCGGCCAAACCTCCTGAACACGTCATCGAGACACGGCCCGAGAGCGGCGCCGAGTACCTACAGTCTGCGCTGCCACCGCATACACAGAACGCCCCCCGACATGCTGGAGGCCTCCCTTCTCCAGCAAGGGAGGGAAAACCCGCCGCAGAGACGGGCAGGACCCGCGCCCGGCTGCCCACGAGCACAGAAGCAGCCACGTGAGCTCCGAGGGGCTGCTCGGGCGGGGCGGGGAGGGGTGGAGGGCGGAGGGCGACCAGGGCAGGACACCCCCCGCCGCCCTGGCTGCGGCGCTGGCGAGCCCAGGGCACGCGGCTTCCCACCGCGGTGAGGGACGGCGGAGGGCGGGCGGGCTTCCCCGAGGGCTCCGAGCGGCAGGCGTCGAGGGCAGGAGGGCGGTACCCGTGCCGGCCGGCCGGCCGGCGGGCAGCCTAGCGCACGGGCCTGGGGCGGCACACGCTCCCCAACGGCGCCAAACGCCGCCCCTTCTTCCGGACTCGCCGGCCCAGGCGCTACCCTCGCCCAGAGGAGGGGGTTGCAGCGCGCGGCCCGACGCCCCTCCCCTCGGTGCCCTCCTGACAGCCTCCCCCACCCACGGGCCTGCGCGCCGCTTCTCCCGGGGGCGGCCTCCCCGCGGTGACCGCTGCGGCTGACGCCCGGGTCTGCTGAGCGCGCCCCCCACGCGTTCCCGCGCCGCCGCCGTGGGATTCCCGCGCAAGGCGGCCTCCGCGCCCTCTCCACCGAGCCCCAGGGCGCAGCCACCAGCGGGACCCGGGCCTCGCCCCACCTTGGGGGTTCCAGGTGGTCCGTGGGGGCGCGGGGGCCGCTGCACGCGCTCACGCCGCGGGTTTACTTCCCCAAAGTCGGTGTGCGCGGCTCGGACGGCCCTTGTACAGGAACAGGTCCCCGTAGGACATGAGGGCTCGTCTCCTCGGTGTGGGGGGGGCATCCCTGCCCAGCGCGCCGCATAGCTCCCAGTTTTTCAGCTGTAAAGGCGGTTTGGCCTCTGCTGACAGGTAAGCAGTCCCCTCTGCTTCGCATGCACCCTCCATCCTGTGGTCACTTCCTGTCAATCTAACTTGAAATAACTTTTAAATCGTCCTTGGAGGACCTGGGATGGCTGCCCTGCCCTTCATGCGTCTTGAATAATCCATCCAGTTTGTAAAGAGGATGAAAATGTAAGTGGCAAAGGATTAAACTACAGCCCCGGCCATCAGGGAATGTCCGAGCGAGGCCAGCCGCGTCTTCCCTGCCGATGTCAGGGAGGAGATGACGCTGAGCTGCCCGTCATGCGCCTTCTTTTAGGAAGAACCAAACATACAAAAGTCCTTTTTCTAGAAATACAGAAAAGAAAAAGAATAGTGCCGGATTCTTGTCAGTAAATAGATGATCCATTAAGGCTTAAACTGAGATCTGGTGAAATCTTGCCCCAGAGAATCCCAAATGACCAGTTAATCTGAGAGCAGAGGCAGAAACCTCCATCTGTCCGTGGAGGGAGGGTGGGAGAAGCTTCTGGAGCATGTCTCCCCTGTGATACACAGAGAGTTCCCGACGTAAAGCTGTCGGCTGCACCACAGATCTTCCATCCGACGGAAACAGCAAAAGAGAAAACGGGAAATCAGCCAAGATAAGATAATGCTCTTTTTCTTTAACCCGTGCTTGTAGCAGGTAAATGTTCAGGCCCCAAAGGTGAGGCCAAGGAAAAGCCCTCAGGAAAATGAACTCTGGACGCAGAGAAGAAACCCTCAGAAGTGGCTTCGTGTCATAGGAAAGTCAGCAAGAACAAGAGGAGACACCCGACGAGGCGGGTCTCCCTCCATCCAGGCGTCGTCCACTCACGCTGGGTTTCCCGTGATGCTGAGGACGGTAGGCCTGGACGGTCCTGCTATAAGTTCATCGTCCTCTGTTCTCCGTCGTGCACGTGGACTCGAAAAGTCTTCCCAATGATCAGAATCCTTTCCCAGCACTTTCACGGGGCCGCGGTCTCCTCTGTGCGCGGCTGAGCCCCAGGCCCCAGACAGGAGCAGCCCCGTGCCCTGCGCCGGGGACCAGCCCTTGGGCATCAGGACATCCTGGCGGGAGGAAAGGTGCTCAGAGCAGCTGCACAGTGGTCCCTGCAGTGACCACGCACACACACAACACAGAGATGCACACAGACACATCCACACACACACACACACACGCACACAGACACGCGTATGCACAAACACATACACACATGCACACACACGGCACACACACACACACACACATCCTACGCACACAACACACACGTGCGCACCCATGTATACATACACGCGCACACACACAAATATACACAGACATATGCACACAACACAGATACACACAGACATAAGCATACAATACGCGTCACACACGCACACACACGACAGCAACGTTTGCTGAGAAAGGGAAAACCCACAGCACAGGTCCGACTGAGCAGCAGAGACTGCGGGAAGGCTCTGACTCAACAGCGCCCCCCAGGCCCCGTGCGCTCCGTACCACGTGTGACTCCGGCCCACCCAGCGGGAGTTCCAGTTCTGAGCAGAGGGGCGCAAGGCAGACACAGTGCGAGGAACACGGCCCGGAGGTGTGGAGGCCGGAACGGGCAGGCGCACCTTCATGAAAAGGCTGCGGAAACGAGGCGCCAGTGCTGCGGATGCCTCCCAGCCCAGGCGAGAGCACCATCCTCAGTTCCACGGGCCTCGACACAGGGTCTGTGTCTGCGGCACAGGCGGCGTTTGCCGCGGGCGGTGCCGCGACGGCGAACACGCGCGGAGGTGAGAGCGCAGAGGCCGCGGAGTCAGCGGGAGAGACGGTTCCCGCTCTGACGTCGCCCCCTCCCCCCGGGGAGTAACCACTGAAGCACGCTCGACGCCTGACCAGAGGCACAGGATGACACAGAGGCGAAACCGCGGGTGGACGTGTGCGCGCAGCCGCACACGCACGCACGCCTGCGCGCGCAGCCAGACAGACGTGCTTTCCCTTGGAGTCCCCGCTTCCGTTCCCTGAAGAAAACACACCGTTACAAAGCGTCAAACGGCAGATTCGTTAGTGAGGTGACCTGAAGAACAGGGCCGACCACTTGTCACTTGCTGGGCACGTGACATTTGATTCTGTCCCCTGCTACGCTCAGCACAAAGTTAAGGGGAGGACAGAACACTCCACGGTGTGCGGCACGTTTTTCCCTCCGAAGAGTGACTCATACCCTACAGTATATGGACGACTCGAAGCTTCTGGAGTTCTAGCCCACGTGGGCTGCCCGGGGCGCCGCCTGCCCCACCCGTCCTGCCTGAGACACCCCGGCTCCAGCTCCAACAGGCACCCTGTGGTCTGAGCTGCAGGTGATGGGGCCAGGACCAAGGAGCCGGGCGGGGCTTTGTTTGGGGTCTGTTTGCTGGAGAATCACCCTCAAGCTCGGGTTCCCGGTCCAGAACACAGGGTCAGGGGACGGCCGGCTCCTGGCTGCCCTCCCTCACCTGCAAGACCAGGGATGCCCACCCTCCACCTCCAGGTGAGGGTGGGGAGAAAAATGAAAGCGTTTCCCCAGCCTGTGCAGGGCCAGGATCTCACCCACGGAGAGACGAAAAGCTCCCACTCACTCGTTTTCCGTCACAATGTAGCCGTACTCCTCCTGGGGAGGCTGGACTTCCAGCCGCAGGCCTCGGCCGGGGGCTCCCCGGGCCCCGGCGCCGGGGCGCTGGTTCTCCCGTGGGGCCGCCGGAACCCGGAGCTGTGACGCCCCAAGCCCGCCCAGCCCCGGCTCGGGGTGCGGTGGCCTTTGCGGCAGCTCCTTGGAGTAGGTCTGACTCTTTATGTTCTCCACCCCCACGCGATCCTCCTCTGAAGACGGGGAGGCCTCAGGGTCCTCCGATTTCTTGATCTCCGTCTTGAAGGACCCGGCAAGACGGGGGGCTCCAGGCAGGAATGGAGACCCAGGACCCTGCAGGAGGTCCCCGAGTTTGACGCCCAAACGGCTGACCTGGCAGAAAGGAAACCAGCGTAAGAATGTGCCCCAAGTCACAGAGAAGCCGTCAGCACTGGACTCTCAGGGGAGCGGGCACTGGCGTAGCTGAGCCTGGGGCTGGGAGCGGGCCGCACAGGGCGAATTCGGGGTCTGGCTGAAAGCAGGTCGTCTGGAGACCCCAAGCTCTGCTGGCCTCTCCCTGTGCGTCCCGAATTAGGAAACGTGTCCCTAGACCTCACGCTCCCTCCACGACTCGGACAGCCGAACCCTCCATTTTTTATTTCTGATGGACATTTAAAAGAATCGTTGGTGTTTTCTTCACCACTCGCTAACAGGCACTGAACCAGAAACCACTAACATAATCTGACAAGGGAAGTACTAACCAGAAATTCTTCTTTTCCACCCACAAAATAGAGTTTCGTAGAACCACATCACTGCCATTGCTTATGAATTGATTTTCTGCATCCTTAAGACAAATGAGCAAAGGTTCTTCAACAGGAAAACCAACAAACCGCTCCGTGGGTGGGCGTCATCCATGTCCCAGCCTTTTCCAGACCCCTCTGGACCAGCACTGTCGAGGGGACCCTTGGCAACGATGGAGGAGCAGTGATCTCCCCATCCCCCCCCCAGTTACTAGGGAGCACGGGACATGTGGCTGGCACAGCTGGGGAACTGAATTCTTACTGACTTAATTTTAATGGATTGAAGTTCAAGCAGCCACGTATGGCTGGCGGAGACCACCACGGACAGCACCGCGGGGGTAAATGACCCAGAGCCTGTGAATGTCCGTTAAATGAACCTCGGAAACCAGGATGACCTCAACGACACAAAGTGGGTGCGCAGTCTTATCCTGCGGTGTTATCCTCCTGTTTCCCTGGCGGGGGCGGGGGGTTCTGAGGAATATTAATTTGAGATTATGAGGGTTTTTCTATCTTTTTCTGGAAAAAAATTTTTTTGTATTTCATGTACGTTCCCAAACTATGAACAAGAAAACTAACGTGATTCTGGGTTTCACAGGCCCGAACACGCCCCATCTTACCTCCTGGTAAACTCCCGCACCGCCGTCTCGCACTCTGTTATCTGTGAAAGACACGAGGCTCATCAAAATCCCGGCCCAGCACGTCAGCACGAGGTCACGGGACGTACAGGGTGACCACCGCGTAGGTCAGGCACGATGACACCGGCCTCATTCCCACGACAACGGAACCTCCGCTTACAGTACAGGGATGGCGCTCCATAAAGTTCACGACAGAGGAGGGGTGCCACACTAACTCAGACACGAAGTCAGTCAGTCAGTCACGATGCCAGTTCCAGGGAACCACGTGTTATCCTTCAGATAGCTCAGAGCAAGAAAGAGCCGCTGAGCCAGGAGCAGTGGGCGGTTATAAAAAAGGAAAGTGAAGTATCGAACCCACACATCTCACGCTGAGATGCCTCCAGACTGGTTATCTTCCTGTGGTGGCCACTCCTCTAAAGACACACGCAGGAGTCAGTGTGTGGCTCCTGTGCTCCCGCAGACCCTCCCAGCCCCGGGATAGGGACCATCGCCCCCCGGACCATCTCGTCCGAGTAGCAACCCAGCATCTCTTCCTTCATCAGTCAAGCCATGCTTCCAGCTTCCAGGCAAGCCTTGTCCCAACCCACAGAGGAGGGAGAGACATGCACCTTTCACCTGGCATGCTCCTGGGTGCCTACTGTGTGCAGCGCACTGCGTTAGATGCTTTAATGTAGCTTCCGTGCCTTTGAGAAGCGGTCAGGCAGGGGAGACGGGGCCTGCCCTGCTCGGCCCTCGCCCAGGGTTCCCTGGCGGCTGTTTGTGGGTGTATGTATGTGTGAGTGGGTTGGGGTGTGTGAGCGTGTGTGTGTGTGAGTGTGCATGTGCTGGGGTGTGAGCGTGTCTCCGTGTGTGTGTGTGTGAGTGTGCATGTGCTGGGGTGTGAGCGTGTCTCCGTGTGTGTGTGTGAGTGTGCATGTGCTGGGGTGTGAGCGTGTCTCCGTGTGTGAGTGTGAGTGTGCTGGGGTGTGAGCGTGTCTCCGTGTGTGTGCGTGTGAGTGTGCATGTGCTGGGGTGTGTGCGTGTGTGTGTGTGTGAGTGTGCATGTGCTGGGGTGTGAGCGTGTCTCCGTGTGTGTGCGTGTGAGTGTGCATGTGCTGGGGTGTGAGCGTGTCTCCGTGTGTGAGTGTGCATGTGCTGGGGTGTGAGCGTGTCTCCGTGTGTGTGCGTGTGAGTGTGCATGTGCTGGGGTGTGAGCGTGTCTCCGTGTGTGAGTGTGCATGTGCTGGGGTGTGAGCGTCTGTGTGTCCGTGTGCGCCAGTGGGCGTGTGCCGGGGTGTGAGGATCTCTGCTCTCTCCCTGGAGCAGCCTCAGAGGCTGGTGTGAGCCTCAGACAGACATCTGAATGAACCTCTTTCACTTCGTTATTCAAATATTTGCCTCCACGTACTCCCTCACACAATCCGGACAAAACCTCTTTCTCTCGCTCCTGTTTTTGCTCACCCGGAACCTCGCACGGAGGCATGACAGCCCCCTCCTCCAGAGAGCAATTCGCCCTTCAGCATAAGCGCTCTGGAAGGCTCAGCCTGCGAAGGAGGCTTTCAGAGGCAAAAGTTCAGACAGACACAAATCATTAACACGAATCCCACCTCGCAGCAGAAAGAACGCCGCACGGAGCGCCACGTGCACACGCGGGCGAGCGGCCGGGAGGCGCTCACCTGGCACGCCGTCTCTGTGGCGCGCGGCCCCCGAGCGGCCCGCCTGCGCTCTCGGCCCTCCGCCGCCTCTCCCGGCGCCGTCCTGCTCCCCTTCCGCGCCCCCGCCTGGCATCGCGCTCGCTATGGCACGGGCTGCCTCGGCCACGTCCAGGGCGCTCAGACCCTCCACGCTGCCCGGGCGCTTCCGCAGGTCCTTCAGCAGAGCCTGAACACGTGCCCCTAGACGGCACACACAAGACAGACAAACCGAGACAAGGGACAGCGTTAGAACAAGGACACAAGGATGCAGAGGAGCGGCTACACGCAGGGGCAGACGGGCGGCACCCGCTGAGCACGGCAGAGGGACGGGAGCAAAAAAGAGCCAAATGGAACTCTGCGAGTGAAGGGTTCAGTATTCGAAATTTACAAGCTCACTGGATGGGCTTAACCGCAGATTGGATGATGGAGAACAAAGAGCTGGTGAACCTGAGGACAAATAATGGAAACGATTATCATCCGTGGAACAGGGAGAAAGGACTGGACAGACCTCGGCAACATGGCACAGCATCAGGCATCACGAGTGTGACTGGATCTGAGAGGGAAAGGAGAGAGAGAAGGGGACAAAGAAAAGAAAGAAACCTCCACAAATTCCCCAAAATTGGTGAAGAGCATTAACTCAGAGATTCGAGGCACTCGGTAAACCTCAAGAAGAATTAAAGAGAACCACACGGCGGCCTCTGACAGCCAAGCTCACAAGGCCGCACAGAAAACCAAGGTAGAGAAGATGTTACATCAGCCAGAGGCGGGGCCGGGAGGGCGGTGGCCCCAGGACACACCCAGTGCCCTGTAAGCACGACATACGTGACATGATACGTAATTACACACTGGGTCATTTACATATGAGGGATGCATTTGAACCACTAAAAGACAATTCAGAAGTCCAGATTATACAGTGAAAATATCCTTCAAACATGAGAGTGGAAGACAAACATTTTCATATTATTTAAAGGAAAAGAGTTACGATGGTCCCTCACCCTGGACCTGCAGTGCAGGAGATGCTAGGAAAAGCTCTGCAGGCTGGAAAGCAGTGGGGTGGCCCGGAGCCCCCCACAAGGTTTCCCGCAGGGTGGTGACAGCCCCGGCCTTGATTCCGTGTCAACCAGGAGCTCCTGAGGCTCTGACCTCTGGGCCTCGCTGATCCCAGAGAGACTGATGTTCCCGGGGCCGCCCACATGTACAGACAGCAAACGCTGCTTCCAAATGCCAACCAACCAACCCAGAGCCCCACCCCGCCCCGAGGCGACTGGCCACCTGCCCTGCGCACCCCGGGCCCAGGTCCCAACAACTAGGGGCTGCCCCTCTGCCCCAAAGCCGCTGACATTATTCACACCAGCCAGTCCTGCCCTGCCTGCTCCTTCCTGCAAACCCACAGAAAGGCCCTGCCTACAGCTCCCCTCCGTCTGCCCCGTCACCAGCCTGGCGCTTCCCCATGTGGCCCCCGCCTCTGGGAAACGACCTTTTTCATGATAACCCTCTCCTGATCTGCTGGTCTCACCACACCTGAACAGTGATAAAACCTGCACTTTGAAACAGCTTCCCGTGGAAAGAAATGCAGATGGATGGACTTCCCTGTGGCTGCTGCCTCTGTGGTCCTTGACCCCGACCTGAGCCCCTGGGGAGGGCTCTGCCCCTCTGCATCCCTCCCCCCACAGCCCCGTAGGCATGTTTAGGGACCAAACGCTTGCCTTAAAAATAACTGCCAGGGCTTCCCTGGTGGCGCGGTGGTGGAGAGTCCACCTGCCGATGCAGGGGACGCGGGTTCGTGCCCCGGTCCGGGAAGATCCCACGTGCCGCGGAGCAGCTGGGCCCGTGGGCCATGGCCGCTGAGCCTGCGCGTCCAGAGCCTGTGCTCCGCAACGGGAGAGGCCCACATACCGCCAAAAAAAAACCAAAAAAAAAAACCCAACTTCCAGCAGTGAAGCTGGAAAAATATTTCTCACTTCCTCATAAACAGAAACACTGTACAAACAGAGAAGCACGCCTGACACAGAACAGCGCAGGAGGCTGAAGGTTTGAGGGATCCTAGCCACACAGTGTCAGAATTCCTGCTTTTCTGGGCTGACAAAGGGCACATGTTGCTTCGTAGAAAAGAGAAAAACTAAGGTAGAGTAAACAGTAAGAAAAACAACACCTAGCTGTTCATTAAGCCTCTAGCGTTATAAACACATCACCTTTCGGTGGTCTGTACTGTCGCAGCCATGGCGTGAAAGGTGAGGAAACGCAAGGCCCTGAAACCAGAGGCCGAGGCTGGGCCCCTGCGGGCGTGGTCCCTGCCAGGGGCCGGAGCACGGCAGAACCCACCATGGCGTCCCAGGACACCGACCAAGGCAGGAAATGGATCAGTACATTTACGAGACGTTTTTTAACAAGTGTTGAATGCAAAATGTGTTTCTGCGGAACGCAGACTTAACCAGGAAATTCGGCTGAGGAGAAGGTTCCATTCCCGAGGGCCTTGGTTCACCGAGGAGCTGCTCCTCTTCTCTGCCGGACCATCCTCAACGCAGAGCTGTGTCCCTCCTAACAAGGGTCCAAGAGGTGGACTCCCTGCCCCGACTGTGCCCTGCGAGGATGTTTCACCACCAAGTTAAGCCCCTGAGCCGCGCTGTTGGCCGGTTTCCAGGGGTCCAGAACATTTCCTTCTAAGAGTCCACTTCTCTCCGATTCCAGACTTAGGAACAGGACCGGTGGGATTACTGTGCTAGAACCGTAATGCGAATGGGGGCACACGGGTATCAGGGTGACGGCTCAGACCCTGGGTAGCAAGTCGGCCGTGGACTGAACTGTGGCTCAAGCAGGCAGACCCTCCTGGGCACGGCCTGGCCTGTGGGCGGCCATGTCCGCATCTCCTGACTCCCTGGTGCCGACCTCTGTGCAGGGGGCCAGGGTCTGTCGCCGCCCCGTGACCTTTCTGTCCCTTCCCCGCAACTGCTCTCAGGCTGCCTGGGTGGGAGACACACACTCCAGGTCATGAGGGAGGTGGATAACAGTGAGAGATTCAGGCCTCCCAGAGGGTCTCAAACCTAAAGAGCAGGGCTCAAGAGCAGGAACTCTCCTCCACCCTTCATCCTTTCCTTCCTTCCACAATGTTCGCTGCACATTTTCTATGCTCAGCTACCTGTCAAGGTGCAGGAATAATGCAGTTAGCAAAGCACTTGCTCTCATGGCACGTTCATTTATAGTAGAAGAAACAGAAAATAAACAATTAAAAACAAACACATACAATGTCTGGTGGTGATGAGGCTGTGGGAACAATAATCCAGAGTGTGGAGGATGGGGCAGTGGGGAGGGAAGATGCTGTGTTAGACAGGATTGTCAGAGAAAAGCTCAGAGACCCGAAGAAGGGAAGTCCTGAGCCCAGGGACTATCTTAAGGAAACGCTGTGCGGGCAGAGCCAACAGCAAGCGCAAAGGCCCCAGGGCAGAGGCACCGGAAGGACAGAAAGGTGGCCAGAGTGGGTGACCTGGAGCAGCAAGGGGGCTGTGAAGTCGGGGGCATTTTACAGGGTTCTCAGACCATGAAAAGGACCTGGATTTTTGCTGAGTGAGATGAGAAGCCCTTGCTGGGTTTTGAGCGGTGAGTCGTCATCTGGTTTACAATTTTAAGAGGCCTGCAGGCTTGAGACAAGGTCAGAGCAGGGAGGCCGGAGGAGGCTCCAGCAGGAACCCAGCTGGGGATGGCGGTGCAGCAGGTAGAGCTGGCGGGAGCCTATGTGTGTTTCTATGGCAGGTCCAGAGGGACCGGATGTGAGGTTCAGGGGACGGAACAGAGCCCAGGTGGGTGATAACAGACAGCAAAGCTGGAGGAGCTGTGTGAGGTCAGCTCCCGATGTTGGGGGAGCCTGGGCAGGGGTGGAGGCTCTCGGCAGCCCCTCAAAGCATCCTACCGGGTGATGTTTTGTTTTATGCAACCCAGGGCAGGAAGAACGCTGGTCAAACACAGGGCAAGTCAGACCAGAAATCCTAAAAGACCCACCGCCAACAGGGGGTCACGATCTTCTGGAGAAAGTGTGCTCTGCAGCCAGCCACACCCAGGCTCCAGTCTCGGGGTCTGTCTGTGTAGATGGGTCAGTTACTCCCACTTGAAGGGGTTATTGAGAAGATGAAATCAAATGTACAGACTGTCCACCACGTCTAATAACCACATAGCTAAGGGGAAACTGTGCCCCTCCTCCAATCATCTGTGCTGACTTTTAATAGCTCAGAGGAACCCTCCCTACAGTAACCTCATGTCCTTTCCCTTAACTTCCCCCAGCTCTATTCTCCTTATTTGGAGGGAAGAGCAGAAGTAGACCTGCAGCGTGAAAACACTCATGTTCTTTACGATAAAGACCAGAGAACAGGAGAGACTTTCCGTGGGCCCCTCTAACTATAATAAGAAACATCCATCTTCAAAATGGTGTAATACAATATAATTCCTAAAATTGTCTCCTCTCATCCAAAAAAGAAACTTTTCAGATTATTTTCATTAGTGAAAAATAACTAAAAACCCCATAGGTATACAAGGGTAGGTGCTAAGCGGCTGACCCCTTCGGAGGAGAGCAGTTAACTCGCGTTGGCGATCATCTCCCGCGTCAGTGCTATTGACCGCGGTGAGTCAGCGCAGAGGCGCGCGCTGTCCGTCATCTGAAGATGAGCAGAAATGAGGAAATCCTCTTTAAAGAGTCTAGCCAGCCCTGGTGGACTGAAGAGGGACCGCGGCGCAGAGCACAATCACATACCGCATACATCAAAGCGAGACGCTCTGTTCCGGCGGCCGCACCATGTAATTCCGAGATCCGGCCGGCTTATAATGACATTTTAAGTAGCTTTCAACGTGCCAAGTGGGCTCTAGCAGAGCAATTACACGAAATGTCAGGACATCAAATATGTAAGGCCTGGAGTAGGAGATCAGCTCCCATGAACAGCTGCTGCAGGCCTGACCTACAGAAATTATATGTCTTAATAGGGTCCCCCAGACAAATGCTACAGGCTTGAGAGAATAAGCGATGGCGTGCAGTTAACCTCACACAAATCCGCTTTCACAAAGAGGATGTGAAGCACACACGACAGTTTTTGCTCCTGAGTGCCTTTATCACCACGTGTACCTGAAAGGACACAGTTCAGGCACGAACAAACACACACATCCCCACCATCCCCACCATCCCCAGTATCACCTTTATCACCAGTACCACTCCCACCACCCTCACCCTCACCCTCACCCCACTCAGGAGCAGCCTAGACACATGCTGGGTGGCAAATGCAGACCACAGCAGGAAACCTCCCAGGAGGGGCTGCCCGGGGCAGCCCCTGCGATCTGTCTACATTAGCTAAAGGGGCTGAATGAGCAAGGCATTTGGGTCCCATTCGTGGAAACGCCCTCTGAATGTGAGGGCTGCCGAGCTCCCTCCCCGCAGCAAAGGCTGGATGGTAGATGCCCAGGTGTGCGCGCTTCACGCTGCAGTTCCGCCGACAGGAACTCAATCTACGATCAGAGCCAAACCAGTGTGTATTTGCCACAATTTTAAAAAATTTAAAGACAAAAGGGGCCTCGCACTTTTTATTACCTAAGGGTGACTGGAGTTCCCGGGACGTGCCTGAATTTTAACCCAGCGACGGAGGAAGAACGAGCCCTGGCGAACGCACCGAAGGGACACGGAGAAGGGAGGCAGCGGCCGCGCACGGCCACGGCCCGGGTCAGCCGTGCGGCGCGAGGCCTCGCAAACGCACGCGCGGCACCGAGAGGCACACCCGGGGCTCACAGCACCCACCTGCTGGCCGTGAGAGCAAAGGTGACTTGCTTTCTTCTTTCTACACGTCTGTTATTCTGGTTTTGCATGGTGACCATTTCCTACTTCTACAACTGATAAGAAGCACAACAAATAATCCTTTACACATTCTGACTTCCATCGAGAACTGATCACGGAATGCAGAACAACACTCCAACGAGGAGCGTTCCCGGCTGGGCCACAACCCGAGACACCGCGTCCTAAACAGGAGAAGCTGGACCAGCCGTGTCTGAATCCCACACTTCACACTTTGTCGTTTGCCCTTGCCATTATCCTCCTGCACGTTGGTCTTTTAATTTTATGTGACTCAAAGCTTTTTCAAAGGCGACAAGGTGTAAATAATGAATAAATGAAGGAAGAGGGTCTCTTTTCTAAGTTTTTACCAAATGAACATTTGCCATGCACTGAAGTCAGTGGCCTGATTTACTTACTCGGGAGCAGGGATGGGTGGGTTTTCATGAGCCCTGAGGGCTACAAATTGGTCTCGACCGTCCTGCAGAAGGGCAGCCACTATCTGAATCACCCACGTCTCCGTCCTCCGCACTACACCCTTTGGGTGCCCGGCAAAGCCAGCTCTCCAGGGCTGCGCCCCCGGGGAGGTCACACACCCTGGCCCTCTGGGCCTCCCTTCTGACTTTCTCGCTGGTGCTTTCAAGGTGAAACTGGGTTTTGAGGACAGGGCTGCTGTGTCCTTGCGCCTTCCTAGGGATCCTGAGCTCATGGCTCACTGAATCTACCTGAACGCTCCCCGAGGTTCTGAAGGATGTTAGACCGAATGGCAGGGGCAGTTTTCCAGGGGTGACTGGTGTGGAATGGCCTGCCTGTGACTGGTCTGGACAGGTAACCCCGGGAAGCTCTGGGGCTTTAGAAGAAGGTTGGTCTTTTCTTGCCTTGTCCTTTTTCACTATGTAAGAAGAGAACCCTTCCTCCTTCCAGCCCTGGCTGACACCCCTGCCCCCAAGTGACCCTTCTCTACTCCTCTGCTCCCCACTAAAGGCTCAGCACACAACTTTGCACACAATGAATAGTCAGAGAAAGCTAGAATTTGGAGCTGAGTGGCCATTTAAAACATTAGAGTCCAGGACCAACTGGCCCAAGAAACAAAGCAAATTGTGTTTAAATCTGCATTTTAGACAGTTGGTTCTTAAAAGCTTCCAACCACTTTGCCTCAAGTGATCTGACTTTGGGACAAGTGCTATCACCTGCCATCTCAAGCTGCAGTTTCCTCATCAGGAAAACGAGGTTGACAATAACACCATCTTTCATGGTTGATGTGAAGAGCAAATGATACCATTCATCCACTCAGCAAACACCCTGCAAGGCACATGCTGAGTCCTGGGTTCAAATGCGAGAAAAGAAGCACAGTTTGCTGGCTTCCTTAAGCTGATGGTCTACAAGCGGAGACAAACGTTTATCAAATACATGCAAATGCGCAAGTCAGACTGTGAGACATGTTCCAGAGAAAAGTACAGCCCTGCGAGGGCTTCCCTCGAGGTGGGGGAGGTGAGGTGAGCTCCTCTAGTTGGGGGATCGAGCACTTTCCAACAGTCAAGGTGAAATGTGCCAGAAAGGGTACGCGGCCGGGGCTGCTGGACGCTAACGAGACACAGGGAGGCAGCGTCCCCCTCACGGAAGGTCGCCGCCCCCCCGAAGGCTTCTTGCCGAACGCTGAACACGACAGTCACATCTCCGAGCTCCTCGTTCACAGGACGTGTGGCACAGAGGAACAAGTACACGTCCTCTTTGGGGTGCAATCAGGAAAAGTCCAGGACGTGGGTAAAAGGACAGCATCAACAGGCAGGAAAGCAGAGAGATGGTCTCGCCAAGAGAAAACCCACAGCCACGGCGAGCCACAAGCCGCGAAGGATCACAGAGGGATGAACCTTTCCTCCGAGGAGCGAGGGATCCGAGCTCCACAGGAAGCTCTCCAACCCCTAGATCCTGCACAGGAGAGATGAGCCCCCAAAACACCTGGCTCTGAAAACCAACAGGAAGTACATCTAAGAAAACTACAGAACTACAGAGAAAGGGAAATTCGCTCTTCAAGTACCCTTGTGCAGACTCACTTGACTCAAAACCAACGCAAACGTGCCTGATTGCAAGGCACCCGGATCACAGAGGAAGGAGACCCACTTACTAATCTTGAAGCACCTGCTGGAGAAACAGGGACCACTTGGGGTGCTCCCCAGGGACTGAGACGCTGCAGGCGCCACTGTGGAAATCACCACCTAACCTGTTAGCACCCTACCGAGAGCGCTGCCACCCCCGCACCGCAGCAGGGCTCGCGACCGGTCAGGCGATAACCCCAGCCGCCAGCGCCCCTCCGCAACCCTGACCTCGCCACAACGGGAGGGCAGGTGCCCCACGCGGGGATGGCACCTCCGAGCCCCACAGGATGTCTCCTACAAAAGCCACTCCTCAAGACCGGGAGAGGTAGCTGATACACCTAACACAGAGAAACAGACACAGAGAATTAGGCAAAATAAGGAGACAAAGGAACATGTTCCAATCAAAAGAACGAGACATAAACCTCTGAAAAAGAACTAAACGAAACAGAGAAAAGCAACTCAGCTGATAAAGAGTTTCATATAATGGTCATAAAGATGCTCACTGAACCCAGAAGAAGAATGGATGAACACAGCCAGAACTTAACAAAGGGACAGAAATTATAAGAAAGTACCAAACAGAAGTTATAACTGAACAGAAAAATGCACTAGAGGGTTTCAGCAGCAGGCTGGATAAGGCAGAAGACGAATCAGCAGCTGGAAGACAAAGCAGTGGAACTCAGAGCAGCAAAACAAAAAAAAAAGAACTTAAAAAGTGAAGATATTTTAAAAGACCTATGGGAAAACATCAAGCAAAATAACATTTGCTTTGTGGGGACCCCAGAAGGAGAAGAGAGAGAGAGAAAGGGCCAGAAAAATTATTAGAAGAAATAGTGGCTGAAAACTTCCCTAACCTGGGGAAGGAAACAGGCATCCAGGTCCCGGAAGCCCAGAGGGTTCTGAAGAAGATGAACCCAAAGAGACACATACCAAGACACATTATAATTAAAATGGTAAAAGTTAAGGATAAAGAGAATCCTAAAAGCAGCAAGAGAAAAACAACTTGTTCCATACGAGGGAACCCCAGTGAGGCTATCGGCAGATTTTTTAGCAGAAAGTTTGCAGGCCAGAAAGAAGTGGCATGACGTATTCAAAGTGCTGAAAGGAAAAAACTTCCAACCAAGAATTCTCCACCCAGCGAGCTCATCATTCCTTGTTCATGGATTAGAAGAATTAATATTGTGAAGATGTCCATACTACCCCAAGCAATTTACAGATTCACTGCAATCTCTATCAAAATTCCAATGGCATATTTCATAGAACTACCAGAAATCATTCTAAAATCTGTAAAACCACAGAAGACCCTGAATATCCAAAACAATTTTGAGAAAGAAGAACAAAGCTGAAGGCATCAAGCTCCCTGACTTCAGACTATGCTACAAAGCCTCAGTTATAAAACAGCATGGTACTGCACAAAAACACACACATAGATCAATGGAACAGAACTGAGAACCCAGCAATAAGCCCACCCTTATATGGTCAATTAATCTACAATAGGGGAGGCAAGAATATACAATGGAGAAAAGGCAGTCTCTTCAATAAATAGTGTTGGGAAAACTGAACAGCCACATGTAAAAGAATGAAACTAGACGACAATCTTACACCATACACAAAAATTAACTTAAAATGAATTAAAGACTTGAATGTAAGACCTGAAACCATGAAATTCCTAGAAGAAAACATACGCAGTAACCTCACTGACATGGATCTTAGAGATGTTTTTGTGGACCTGACACCAAAAGCAAGGGAAGCAAATACAAAACATAAACAAATGGGGCTACATCAAACTAAAAAGCTTCTGCACAGCAAAGAAAACCAACATCAAAATGAAAAGGCACCCTACTGAATAGGAGAAGAGACCTGAAAAGCATATAATAACAAGGGGCTAATAGCCAAGATATAAAAAGAACTCATACAACTCAACGACAAAAAGACAAAAACCTGATTAAAAAATGGGCTGAGGATCTGAATAGACATTTTTCAAGGAAGACATACAGATGACCAACAGGCACATGAAAAGATGCTCAACATCACTCATCATCAGAGAAATGCAAAGCAAAACCACAATGAGATATCACCTCATTGATATCACCTGTCAGAATAGCTGTTATTGAAAAGACAAGAAATAACAAATGTTGGACAGACTGTGGAGAAAAGGGAACCCTCATGCACTATTGGTGGGAATGTAAATTGGTGCAGCCACTTTGGAAAAGAGTATGGAGATTCCTCAAGAAATTCAAAACAGAACTACCATATGATCCAGCAGTTCCACTCTTGGGTACTTATCCAAAGAAAACAAAAACACTAATTCAAAAAGATATATGCACCCCCATGTTCATTGCAATAGCCAAGATATGGAAGCATCCTAAGTATCCGTCAACAGATGAATGGATAAAGAAGATGTGGTGGGACTTCCCTGGCAGTCCAGTGGTTAAGACTTCACCTTCCAATGCAGGGGGTGCAGGTTTGATCCCTGGTAGGGCAACTAAGATCCCACATGCCTCAGGGCCAAAGAACCGAAACATAAAACAGAAGCAATATTGTAGCAAATTCAGTAAAGACTTAAAAAAAAAAAAGGTCCACATCAAAAAAAAAAAATCTTAAAAAAAAAAAAAAAGATGTGGTACACACATATATACAATGGAATATTACTCAGTCATGAAAAAGAATGAAATTCTGCCATTTGCTACAACATGGATGGACCTAGAGAGTATTAAGCTAGTGAAATAAGTTGGACAGAGAAAGACAAATACCGAACGATTTCACTCACATGTGGAATCTAAAAATAAAGAAACAAAATAAAGCAAAACCTCACAGATACAGGGAACAGATTAGTGATTACCAGAGAGGAAGGGGTTGATGGGGGCAAAATAGGTGAAGAGGTCAGCTGTATGGAGATGGATGGTAATTAGACCTTTGATGGTGATCACTCTGTAGTGTATACAGATGTCAAACTAAAATGTTGTGCACCTGAAACAATATTTTTTTTTTAAAAATGATGCAAGGCAATAAAAGAGGGAGGAGAAAGCTTTTGTAGTTTACAAGGGGCTTGACAGGTACGTCCACCAGTTCAGTGGACCGTCTTTGGATCCTGCCTTCAAAGAACCGACTGTAAAGAAAATTTACAAGTGAGAAATTTAAACATAGATATTTGGTGATATGAAGACATTAGCATGAAGTTTAACATGGGATAAAGCTGTTGGTTAGGCTTATTCAAGAGTCGTATCTCTGGCAGTGCAATACTGAAGTGTGACAGGTGAAATCTGACAGTGTCAGATTGAATCTGTCAGCGTAGGGGAGGAGGGGTCACAGAAGTAGCGAGAGGAGCCCGGCAATGCACGTCTGGGCGTTCATCCTACAAGTCTCTCTGTTTGCTCTGAGACTAACATTTTACATGACTCTTTAAAGCATACAGCGCAGCTGGGAAGACAATATATTAAAAAAGATAACCAACATTGCAACGTAGCACAGGAGAAAACGCCAACCAAATGATGCCGTTAATAATGCGTTAATAAGGGTCACTGGAGAGCGGAGACAGCATCTTCAGAGCATGTTCCCCGAAGAGCCCCACCAGAGCGTCCCCGACCAAGCCTCCACCTACAGACAGGGAGCGCTAATGGGAACGGACACTCAGTATTTTTTTAATCTGTTACCTGCTTGATGTTATTATTTGTATATCTTCAAAGGAGAAGTCATATTTTATCGAAATCGCACCTTATATTTTACGGTCTTAGGGAAAGGCTGCTGGGAAACAGATGAGGCCCTTGGGCATCTTACAGAGGCCAGGACCGGCCAACAGCCCTGCTCCCGCGGGGCGACCACAGCAGGGGTGACTCCCGTCAAGGGCCGAAGCGGCGGCCTCGAGGGCCCAGGCACACGCACGGCACTGGCGGCGGCGTTGGACTCAGGCCGGTGTCATGGGGACCAGCCAACACCCACAGGCCAAGGAGCTGGGCGTGAGTCTGGCCACGGGAGAGGAGAGGCGGAGATGCAAGGCAAGGGCCGCGGACTCGGAAGTCGTTTATATTCAATTCGCCGAACGCTGGGCGGGGCCCGCTTCGGCCTGTGAGTCGTGTTCCCTCATCATCTCCATCAATAAAGTCCTGAAATAGCGAGACTGTCGGGGCAGCGAGAGCTAAACGCGAGGGCGCCTCCCCCGGAGACCGAAGGCCCCTCCGCCGCGTCATCGCCGCCTGGGTCCCCGCGACCCACGGACGGCCCCTCCCACCCCTCGGCCCCTCTCCTCTCGGGGGAGCCTGGGGCGCGTGGACGGAGCCCCGGAGGCCCGGCCTGGGCAGCTGCCCGAGAGACAGAAACAAGCCGATGAGAAGCGCGCCAAGGGTCCTTACCGTCGTCCGTGCCCAGGGCGTCCCTGGGGTCCGGAGGCGAGGCCCATTTCTGGGGGGCCGCCGGTGCCGAAAGGACCCTGGGCTCTCGCCAGGGCGCGCGCACGAGGTTGCGGGGGGCGGGGTCGCCGTCCCTGGGGGGCGCGGGGGGCTTCCGGGCCGCGTAGGCACCCAGCGCGGCGACCAGACTCTGCCTGTCCGCACCGCCGGCCACCTTGGGGCTGAGTTCGTCGGGCTGGAGCCGGCGGAGCGTGCGAAGCGGGCGGTCCCCGGGGAAATCGGCCCGGGACGCGGGGGCGTAGGTCAGGGCGGACGTCCGGTCCACGAAGGTCAGCACGCTGTCGGCCGGGGGGTCCTCACCCTGCAGGGACCGGGGGACAAACAGCAGGTGAGCGCCCATCGACGGGCAGGCCCTGAAGTGGCACCGGGTCTGGACCTCCAGGCGCCGAACAGCACCACGCACCCGGAACGCGCACCCCAAACAGGCACCACGGATTAATTCACCGGTGGGCCGGGTCCCACGTCCACATTCCTCCCACAGTGTTTTTCTCATAACAGCTTTGTTGAAGTACAGTTCACACGCCATGAGATTCACCCCATTCAGTGTCTTTAGTAGATCCACAGAGCGGTGCAAACATCGCCTGATACAGAACACTTTATCACCCCATTCCCATTCCCCACCCCCAGGCAACCGCTCATCTACCTCCCTTCTCCATGAATTTGCCTATTTTGGACATTTCATGTAAACAGAATCACAGTGGGGCCCTTGTGTCTGGCTTCTTTCGATGAGCATGATTATTCCAAGGTGCGTCCGTGTTGTAGCACGTTGGTGCCAAATTCCTTTTGATGACTGAAAATTATTCTGATTAAGGACAGAGCACATTTTGGTTTCTTCATTCCTCAGCTGGTGAACATCTGGGTTGTTTCCATTTTGGGGCCATTATGAATAACGCTGCTGTGAACCTTCGTGTACGAGTCTCTGTGTGGACCTATGTTTTCACGTGTCCCGGGCACGTGCCTGGGCGTGGGGTGCCGGGCAGTGGTCAGCTCTGCATGAACTGTCCAGGAGCCGCCAAAACGTCTTCCCGCGTGGCTGCACCACTATCACCGCGCCAGCAGCGTGTGAGGGCTCCATTTCTCCACTTACTATTTTTTATTTTATATTATAGCTGTCTTCCTTTGACATAGCCATGCAGTGGTGAGGGCGCTCCTGCGGGTCTGCTGGCGAGTGATGCAGAGCCCCTTCTCACGTGCTCGTGCCTTCTGTGGGGAACGTCTACCCAACCCCTCTGCCTGCACTGGTGTGTGCTGTCAACCCACAGAGTAGCTTCCCCCGCGACTGACTCTCTCCTTTGTCCGAAGGTTTTCATTTCACTCCAGCTCCTGTCTTTACTGATCACTTAAATCCCTTTTACATCCATCCGATCCTTTTAACCGCGATATTCTGGCCGGTGAAGCTGCCAGGGCCTCTTGTTTTACAGATGATGTCGAATCCATGGCCTTTCCCTCAGCCTCCACCCGCTTTCCCTCCTCACTCATTTAGTAAACGTTGCCGGGACATGATCTCATCACACGTTGTTTTGCCCACTAGACAAAACAAGGCCCAGTTTCCTCACGTCTGGGACAACTGTAAAAACGTTAGAAATCTCAGTGTTCCACCTCTGACGATGGCACCATCAGAATTTCATGGACAAACAGTAATTTCCCACTTGGAGATTACTCAGGGCTGCTTTCATGGTTTTTCTCTGGGTGCAGGGACCGTAAACTTTTAAAATCTTGCCCGTTCATATTTTCTACACGCACCTCCCTTGGGGCACAAATCAGTGTTTAGTCAGTGGGTACACACTTGAGGATCTAGTTAAGATGTGCAGCCATCACTGAATTTAAGACAGTGGTTCAGACTCCCAAATCTGTGTTTTAAAATATTTGGGTTCAGCCTTGCGGGATAGATTTTCATGTAGCAAGCCTGAAGCAGGAAACTGGGGTTGACATGAGTGCTGCTTTCCTTTCTCACATATGAGCTTGGGCAAGTCACCTGACCTTGTGACACTCGGTTTTCTTCTGTCAAAGGAGATTGGTTATGATCTCTAAGATTGTTTTAATTTCTAAATGATGTGATTTTAGCTGTCATCCAAATTGTATGATTTTGTTCAAGTGCTGGCTGAAATCAACCGCTTTTCCTTTAGAAGAGAAAAAGTAAGATTCACGAGAGAGAGAGAGAGAGGATGCCTCCACAACAAATAGCCCCTCCAGCAGTTTTGCACAAATTGGGTGTAAGTGTCAATCTTAAGTTCAGCCTGAACTTCCGTGGAGAAAGGCTGTCTCTGAACACCTGGTCGGGCCCCAGCGCTGAGGGCCGGGACGGCCTCCGAGAGCCTCATTACGGCGCCACGAGCACCGACCCTCTTTGCTGCGAATGCACCTTCTACTCAAAGGGCCTTTCATTACAGTCGAGTGGAGAGCTCGGGGGGCGGACACGGCAGGCTGCACGCAGCGCAGACGATCAGTGCTGAGTGTGATCCGCGCGGTGGACCGGGGTAAACAATCTGTGAGAGGTCTTTAATGCTCTGAACCAAATTAAGGTGAAGAGGGGAAAAGAATATTTCAGTAGGCAGACTGTAAAAGTAATTAAAAAAAAAACACTTCAGTTTTCACAGGTGGCCCCAGGTCCTCTGAGAGTGGGATAGCCTACCGCGGCCCCGGTGAGGGTGCCCAGGCCGCCCAGAGCCTGGGGTCGGGGGGAGCAGCGAGGAAGGTATCCTCTCGGTCGCTTCCTCTTTGAGGCTTCCTACCCGGACGGAGTGAGCAAGTAGAGAGAGCCGGACTCTGGGCAAGGCCGCCCGGGCTCGGATCTCTCCTCTGCTGCTTAGTGACCTTTGCCTTGACGAGTTATTTAACCTCTAAGTCACCTGTAAAATGGGGATGATGGTCGCAGCACCTGGCACAGAAGCGCGAGCAGCTCCTACTTACTAGCGGCTTACCGCCAGCCTACCAACAGCTGGCGGCTGTCACTCACTTGACCGTCTCACAGCTGCATTTCCTTTGGCGCAGTGGGTACCTGAGCCATCAGTCCTGAGGGAGCCATCCGGGTGGACTCTGTTCCACTTTCACCCCCGAGTCTAACATTCTACAACTCATTTTCGAACCCCTATCCTGAAGATGTTTTAAACCTCAGTTCAACAAACCTATGATGTCAGATTTCCTAAGATAATGCTGAATAACTGTTATGACTGCAGTTGCCCGGCTCTGGAGATTAGCAACCTTTGAAAAGCACGAGGACTGGCCAATTTCCAGCACGTGGTTCAGCCGCTTCTGGCACGTTAACCCTTCGTACGATGCCTCATACAAATCCAGTATGGGTATCGTCGGGGTGGTCTGCGTCGTGTGTGTGAAGCAGCTGAGAACTGCCGCCAACCTTCTGGAATGTACCGAGACGATAGTCCTCGGCGCATCGTGCTCCACACGATGGCGCAGATCCACTCCCTGCACATCCCACGAGGCTCGGCCGAGTAAACCAGGGGGACGGGAGGCTCGGTTGGGAGACCGGCCCAGTCCTGTCAGCACAGCTCTGCGTAACCTTCATAACTTTCTGACCTCTCTGAGCCCCACTTTTGCTCCTGCAAAACTGGGCGTGGGGGGGTGTCCTTTTTTTTCTTGAAGCAGTTGTATTCGGGAGAGTATAGGTGCCCAGTTCAGCACACGGCTCGGAGGAGGGCGCTGGCTAAACGGTAGTCAGCATCAGCGTCCCTGCCGTCAAGCATCACCACCACCAGCAGCGTCACAACCGCCACCGCTGCTGTGCGCTGAGCTCTGGACCACGCTCTACATTCTGCGGGGGAGGAAGGCCTCAAACAGCCTGCAGACTGAAACGGGAGCTAAGTCACAGACGTTGGTAACTATAATGGGAAGTATATCAGAGAGGTGTGGTGATACGGAGTTTGGAAGGGAGTGATCATGATCGGCTGGGGAAAGCAGGGCAGCTCCCTGGAGCCCGATGACGCACTTCCTAGGGCCACCGCTTGCATCACATCCCCTGCCCGCACGGCCCCCCCTGCTCGCGGCTGCGCCAGGGCCCGGGCACCAGAGCTGAGAGTCAGGGCCCCTTCCGCTCAGGGAGATACACCTGCCCAGAGTGCACAATTCTGAGTTCAGACTGCAGGCCCTCAGAGCCCCACCTGCCGGCAAACACTGAGTGGATGAGACTCCTGTCTGTGCACCGGTCACTCGCGGTCATCAAATATTCTCTTGTGCCGAGGATCCAGAACAAATTAGGAAACCCAGATTGAGCCATCTTTTGACCACATAACCAACATTTCCTCCGGTTTGTCTCGCAGCCCGAAGGCAGCGTTGACAAGCACATTGATCAAGACACACTTGCTGCCGGCGTGACGGAGCACACAGCGGTGGGGCTGTCCACGGGCTTCCTAATGAGACGGCCCCGTGATGCTGTGGGAGGCGGCAAGACCGGGGAGCTGGGGGTGGGGCTCAGCAACCCTCACCTCCGGCTCATTAGTGGAGAGTGGGGGTTGGCCTGCTCTGCCTTTTGGGGCTCGGGCCGTAGAGGGTAATTCTGGCACACGGTTCTGTCTCTCTCTGTCTCCACACAGTGGGAAGGTTGTCACTGCTCAGTCTGCTCAGGCTCTAAGCTACCCGCCCACGTTCGGGGGCAGTAGGTTGGAGGTGTCACTCCTACTGACAGCACTGTCCCCAGGACAAAAACGTATCTGCATTCAGAGGAGCCTCACGCTGGTCTACCTCTGACCACGACAGCTACGCTATCTGCTGCTCAGATACAGAACTATCAGTTAGAAACATCAGTCCCCAGTTTGTAGAGTTCACAAAATCTGAGGTTGAAGAGGTGTTACGTTCTAAGCCACAGGATCAATGAATCGTGCAGAAAGTTGACAGCAGGACGAAGCGTGGACGTTAAGTTACGGATACCTGCAAATGATGCCCCATTATGTAGCTTGGAACTAGTCTACAGAGACGGCTGATGACAGGAGGCACGTGTGGCTCCTCGTCACCCCCTGGCACCGCCTTCGTGCTCCATCACCTCTGCTTCACCGTGCACTCCTCCCGCTTTGCGGTTTGTCCTTTGCAGCAGCCGCACCCCACACCCTCATGCCCGCAAGCAGAAAGCAAAGGGAACGGACTGAAGCAGAGTTGCAGTCGGCTCTCCTGTCCACCCTGGGTGAGCACGAGGCGTGGGGCTACAGGTCAGCTGCCTGCAGTGTCCACCTGGAGGACCTCAGGATAATGATCACGACGTGGGTGGTGTGCTCTGAGTGCCAGAGCCAGGCCATTCTTCGGCTTTATGTGTTTTTACTTCTTTTTGACCCTCTCAACAGACATGACATTTTGGTGTCTGCAGACTCCTCATTTTGTGGATAAGGAGACAGGATCTCTGGTGAGTAGGAGCAGAGCTGGATCTGGCCCCAGGCCTGGCTTCAGGCAGTGCCGCAGAGAAGCAGGCCCATCCTGCAGGCTGGCTGACGGAAAATACAGAACTGTGCTCAACTGGGTTCCAAGAAGGCAACTTGGGGACCTTCTTTTTGGCTTAAAAAACAAACATGAAAAAGTTGAACAAGAATTCCAGGGCCCTGATTTCAGCTCTACCACCAATTAAGCATCTGAGAATGAACATTTCACTCTGTCGTTTTCAGCCTCAGTTTCCCTCTGTAAACAGAGGTGTCACGTCTATAGAACAGTTTGGGGGAAACTGCCACCTTAGTACTGCTGAGCCTTCCCACACATGATCATGGTGTGTATCTCCACGAACGTAGGTCTTCTTTAATTACTCTCCTCAATGTTTTAAAATTTTCAACGTTTAAGGCCTTACGCATATTTTTGTTAGATTATGTCTAGTTGTTTCATAATATTTGATGCTATTACAAATGATATTTTTATAATTCCAATACCTAATTATTGCTGGTATATAGAAAAGCAATTGATTTTTGTATATTTACTCTGCATTCCACAGCATTTCCACACTCACTTATTCGTCTTAGTAGTTTTGTAGATTCCACCAAATTTTCTACAAAGATGATCACGTAATCTGGATGTCTTTTATTCCTTTTTCTTGCTTTATTGCATGAGCTAGGCCCTCCAGGGCAATGTTGCACAGAAGAGGTAAAAGCAGACATCCTTGTGGAATTCCTGATCTGAAGTGGAAAGCATTCAGTCTTCCTCACTCAGTATGGTGTTAGCTGTAGGTCTCTATCATGATGTTGGCTGTTATCAAGTGTTTTTTCTTTTGAGACTATCATATAGCTTTTCTCTTCCTTGTTAATACGGTAAGTTGTACTGATTAATTTTCAGATGTAACCAGCCCTGCATTTCTGGAATAAATCTCCCTTGATCATGATGTATTATTATTTTTTTATATTGTTGGATTTGATTTGCCTAGAAATTTTGTTTCTGTATTTCTGAGATCATCACCTGTAGTTTTCTCTTCTTTTAATATCTTTCTCTGTATGATTTTGATCCTTTGACATTCGTCGAGACTTACTTTATGGCTTAGCATATGATCCATCTTGGGAAATACTCTATGTGTACTTGAAAATAATGTGTATTCAGCAGTTTTTAGGTGTATCATACTTAACCCTAGAAAGCGGAGTGGCCCTTCTTGTCTCAGTCTGCTGATGTAGGCGGCTGAGTCCATGAAATCTGTCATTGAAGTTGGTGTGGATTCTGTTGCAGAGGAAGTCAGATTCGGTCACTACTGACTACAGTAATGTTGAGGGCAGGACTGGGGCCTTTTCTTCAGCAGGGCTCAGATCCAAGCCCCAGTGCAACTCTGAGGATCGCTTCATGCTTTGCAGACAGCTGCCGGTTTTCTGAACCAGGGGAGCTCTCTCTGATTCACAGCCCAATACCATTGTGAGTTGCTGAAAACTTCTTTTCCTGGCTTTCTGCATGCTATTCACAGATCTTTCTCCACCACGCAGCCTCATCCCAAGCCTTCGGAGGGCTGAGGTGTGCTCAGAGAGGCCTGGAGTTCCTTGGAAGGACATCTCTCGGGCCTTGTCCCCTTCTCCCACCCTCCAGTGTCCTATCTGCAGTACTCAGTGCTCTGTGCAGCCTGCCTCTGGACTCTACCCTCACATCAGTCTCCACTGCCAACAGTCCTTAAAACCGAGGCTGCCTTCTTCCTCTCCCCACTGTGGTTCCTGCCTGTGGGAAAGCAGCTGTGGTCTTTTCTCCCCTAGAATGAGCTCATCACTTTCTGAATTTAGTTCATTCAGGTTTCTTTGTATCCTAGCTTTCTGGGTTTGGGTTTTTGTTTTTTAAGGCTATGGTTTAGTAGCTCACTTGGCTTATTCCCGCTGTCAGGGTAGACTGGGGTGATCTCTTGACATTCTGCACTTTGAGGTCATCTGAACGTCTTCAACTGCTGACTCCTGGTTGTTCTTCCAACGCCCAGCCCCTGGGAAGCCCTTGACCCTACGTGCCCATCTGGTTCAAGTTCAGCCTTCCCTCCATTACAGCACCTGCTCTGTTTTTAAATGTATCTTTGTGTCTCCCTCATTCAGTGAGATTGTAAAATCCTAGAGGGCAGGAATGTAAAATCCCAGCACCTAGCACAGTTTCTTGCACAATAAAAATGCATAAAACAAGGATTCCAAATAAATCAGTTACTTCATGGTATTTCCAAATGATGAATTTCGGTTTCAACCTCCTCCAAAGCATAGAATAAACTGGGACCTACAATGTTTTCTGTAATGAACCAGCCCTACTGTGGCTGATAAAAGTGGGAGCTGGTTGCCACCACTAACAATGCAGAAGCAGTAAGTGCACTGATTTGGTGACGATAAGAGCACGGCTGTGCGTCAGGGCTTGGGGCTGGGCAGTTCTGTCTAAGAGGAGTGTGCTTTTACTCCCTCTGGCTTCTGTCAGGACGTAACTAGTACTAAACCGCTCAAGATGGTAAGTTCACAGCATTTCTCTGTCTATGACAGCTAGATTTTTTTTTTTGCGGTACGCGGGCCTCTCACCGCTGTGGCCTCTCCCGTTGCGGAGCGCAGGCTCCGGACGCGCAGGCTCAGCGGCCATGGCTCACGGGCCCAGCTGCTCCGCGGCATGTGGGATCTTCCCGGACCGGGGCACGAACCCGTGTGCCCTGCATCGGCAGGAGGATTCTCAACCACTGCGCCGCCAGGGAAGACCCGACAGCTAGATTTTTGATGACACATACATAGAAAAGATGATTCATAAAATAATTCATTGCAAATTGATGGCACCTTGAAAGATCATCGGTGTAGAAAGCTTACATTTCCAACTGAAATACTTCATCCACCGAGAGCAGAGGGGATCAGAAAACACTGCCCAGACCCCTGGCAAAAGTCTGCACGAAGAGCTTCTTGTATCTTAGCCTGTCTGAGTTTATTAGAGGGATGATGAAGAGCTTTCTCCTCATTTAAACCCTGGACAGAGAAAATAATGAGTTCTAGGTTTCCATGCATTTTTAAATATTGAGAAGCATCTATCTTAACATAGGATAAAAATGCCTAAAGCCAAAATGCCACCAAGTGCTCATTTTCGAATAACCCTTGTGACTGTCATGCTGAAACAGCTGTGTGGTGAAATGGCCACAGAATTCATTATTCAAACTGGACATCTCTGAGAGGGAAAAGGGGCTTGTTAGTAATTATGATGGGGCAGCAGGCACAAACCGGCACCGTCCAGCAGGACCACGAGGTGTGGTCATTCCACTGGGTGGGAGTTTTAAAGATTACGGAGGGCAAACTTGATGGACGGTGGCCGTTGCTGACGGAACGCTGGACAAGAGCAGGGACTGTCATTTTGTTTCTCCATCGCTGTTTCCTGAAAGGGAGAGCAGGTCGGGATGTGATCACTCCTCTCCGAGGCAGCCCAGCGCCCGAGCGTACAGCTCCGGGAGGAATGAACGGTCCTGGCAAAGACAGCAGTCACCTTTCTCCTACAGTGGGGAAGGCGCTGGGAGAACTCGCCCAGGGCTGGGCCCACCGTGTGCACGAGTCAGGGCTGGAAGGGCTCTGCGCCAAGTTCCCCGGATCAGCGTGAGGGCCCGAGAGCAGCTGGAAGGCACGTCTGCCCCTGGAGCCGCATCAGCTGCTCACCTGCGTCACCACAGCACCTCCCAGAGGCTCAAAGACCCCACCGTCAACAAGTCCCTACACGTGCTGCAGCTTATTCCTAATTCCCGCGTCTCAAGGGCACGGACAGCAGGCGAGCGTGGCGGAGAGTCAGGGGGCCACTCTTGGTCCAGGGAGCTAACTGAGCTCAGCCACCCTGCACGGCCACCATGTGTGTGCGGCCCAACATCCAGCCCAGAGCTGGCTGAAGTGACAGGAGAGAGAGTGAAGGCGTGGCCCAAATCGCTCCCCCGGTGTCCCAGGGCCACGCTGCCTTGGGATGAATCTGGGGGCTGTGAGAGGAGCAAAGCGTCCCGGGCTTTCATCCGTCTTCCAGCACGGCATCAGGCTTAGAAAGAAAAGTGGGTCAAATCCCATTGGCGGAGCTAACCTTCCGCAGAAGGGAAGCGTGAGTGGGGCTGCCGAACGCCCAAGGTGCCCAGAGCCCCTGGACTTCCGTGCTTTCCCCAAAGTCCACCCTCAAGATGCATGAGGGCCTCCGGCTCTGGACACCACTTCTAGACCCGTCTCTTCTAGGCTCTGGTTGTCATAAAATCATGCATACTTTCCCATCTAGAAAGTTATGAGATTTCCCATCGTTTCTATAAACTGTCCTTTTCAATGGGCTTCGGGTCCTGGATGGCTCTAGAGCAGACTGGCCTTGGTACAGAATGAACCTGCACTGAGGACCTGACAGCTGGCGCACACAGGGCGCCCCCGAGGGCAGGTTGCGTAAGGAGAGCCGCCCTGGGACACAGGACCTCAGTGCCGACGCCAGGACAGTCTCGGGCAACCAGGATGGCTGCTCGCCCTGTGCCCACCGACTTCCTGCTGTCCACCCCGCAGCCGGGTCCCGGGTCCAGGCGGCAAGCGCAGGTCCTCCCGAAAGGGTGGAGATGCACCCCGTCTCTCCCCGGCCCCCTGCCAGCCCGAGACACAGGAGAAAAGCCCAGCGATGCCACAGCCATAGGAAACGTTCCCTGTGTGTGCCCAGAGGAAGCCCCCAGCAGGGGCAGACACACCCCAGACCAGAGAGGGGCTCCAAGGGTCACCTGGGCCGGCGGCCTGTCCGGCTTCAGCCCGGGGAGCACATCAGGGACGGCGGCCTGGGACAGGGCCTCCAGGTAGGGCAGGTAGCGCTGAAGGGCCTCGGCCAGCACGTCGCCCTCCAGGCTGCGGCTCCGCTTGTCCTGGACACTCTGCTTTGAGCTCCTGCAAAGCAAAAGGAAAGCGTGAGCCAGTCCACGGGGTGTGGCGTTGATTCCGCTGCCAGACGCTGCCACGGCGCAGGAGGGTAGCGCAGGGACCACGCGGGGACCCGGGTGTCAGGCCAGGCGGCGAGAGCCCGGCCCCCGCTGCCCTCGCCAACTGCAGCTGGAAACTCTCATGCGCCCCGAGCCTGGCGGCTGGACACTGTGCGGACTTGGCGAGTGACCCTGAGCAGAGCGCCAGCCCTAAAGTATGTTCTCAAGAACCGCCCCCGACCACCGGGGACAGGAGACAAACTAGAATGTGGGAAACATCTGGCACTTACTCAAGTCCGACAAGAATCTGAGCGGCAGAGGTTTCCTCAGCGTGGGGAGGGGCAACTGGAGAGCCCTGGTCCTACCACCCACTTGCTCTGGGCCCCAGCAGCTCAGCCAGCGCCCCCCACATGCAGAGGGATGGGGTACGGACGCACTGCGTGAGGGTGTCGTGCTCACGACACAGCCCGACTCCCGGAAGCTGTGACCGCGTGGGGTTCCGCGGCACGGCGCGGTGGGGGGCGGAGCGGGGGGCATCAGCTTGCTACTCAGCTGGCCCTAAGGTGGGGGGCCCTCCCGGTCCCCCAGTGTGACCACGAGGTCCTCAGAAGAGGAAGAGGGGGTAGAGGGCTGGTGTCAGAGTGACGTCATGAGAAAGACCTCCAGCTTTGAAGGATGGGCCCGAGGACCGCAAAAGGCAGGAAGCGATCCCGAGAGGCTGCTTGGAAGAAGGGACCTTGTTCTTGTGGGTTTCTCTTTTTCATTGCTCTGCCCAGAATCTGCACGGAGACTAAGTCACCGTCGGCACTGAAACCAGCATCCACTGAAAGAACAAGCTTGCAAACACCTGGCAGGCTCTGGGGTGACACCGAGCTAGCTTTACAACTGTAGCCTTTCCCACCGCTGACCCCTCAGATGGCACTTTTCCAGCGTTAGTCCAGCGTCTCTGTGACTAAAATCGTTTATCACTGGGAGTGAACTTAGGAAAACAAACTGATTACTGTGGTGAATGGCAGTGATGCAGATTATGGACTTACTTGGAAAAAACATGTCTTGTTTTCTTTTTCTTTTGAGAAAATGCACTTTTAAAATTATATGAAACACAGTACTCAGTCCCTGTCAAACTCTGACAACCGCAGACACTGTTTGTGGGGAAAGAGCTGGACTACACACGACCTCAAGTTGTGCTCTGTGCCGGGGCTCAACAAACGGGCGGTGACGTGTGAACCATAAATGACTGCACACAAGTGCTCCCTGATGTTTACATACAATGTACGTGGGGTTTCTCACCTACTAAACTCATTTGATCTTCATGTAAGTAAATACGGGGTTCTAAGTTTGTTTTATTTTTTATTAACCGCTGGAAGTGCCCTAGATGTGAACAAGAATATCCCAGACCACCAGAAGAGGCAGAGCTTACACGCCGTTGATGTGTGGTTTCGGCACATGTGAAGGACAAGGATGCATTCGCTGTTTTCTTCGTTTATTCCCATGCTTTCTCTGATTTTGTACTTGGAGAGACATGGCTTTTGATCTTCGCTGTTATTTACAAATGTACCAAATGTGATAAAAGCCATGACAATTGTAGAAAAGGAGGTGTTCTGACGTGCAGAAGTGTACGGGCTGTGGCTCCCCGGCCTGGGTGGGGTGGGGTAGGTGGGGATGGAAAGGCCGTAAGCGCGGGCGGAGGGCCAGAGGACGCGTGCAGCCCGCGGCTACCCGCAGCCTGGGAGCTGAGAGCAGGGCCGCGTCCGGCACAGCAGGGCTGGCTCCCTGTTCGGCCGCTGCCTCTCGCTGTAGCCAGAAGACAGCCCACGGCCTGTGCCCGGAGGGGGCCACCCGGCCTGCCCAGGTCACCTCAGAAGATGTGCGCCAGCCCCGGGCCCGGGAGGCTCGGGGCTCTGGAACCTCTGTTACTGCGGCTGCCCGGCCTCTACTCCGCTGCACACCGGAGCCCGTGTCCCGCGCAGCTCGGGACCCAAGCGAGACAAGCTCCCCGGGCGCCCCAGACCAGGATCCCGGTGGGCTGGGGTCTGCAGCCCCGCCGGCCTGGTGTCGTCTCAGACGACACCCCGAGGAAGAAGGATCATCGCCCCGTCGTCCAGCTGAGGGGACCGAGCCCCGGCGCGTCGCCGCGTCCCGTGGCGGGGCCAGCTCTGGCTGCGCCCGGAAACCAGGCAAGTAAAACCGAGCCTCCTTCCCAGTCGGGGATCTAGGGTCAGCGGCCCCGTCCACACTCACTCCTCATGGGGACAGGACGTCCGCGGCCTCTTCAGGTCCAGGACAGCGTCCTGTCTCCCAGGCCGATCCGGGCACTCTGCTGCGGTCCAACAGTGAGAACGGTGCTCCTCCATCCTGATGGCAACGAGGCGTCTGCAGTGACCGAGGGCGGGGTCACCACGCGTGCGTGCCTGCACGCGTGTCTATGAGGGTACGACTGTGTGCGTCTCTGTGTGTGTCTGTGCATGTCTGCATGTATGTGTATGTGTCTGTGTGTGTGTCTGTGTATGTGCCTGGGTGTGTACATGTATTTATCTGTGTGTGTGTGTCGAAGTGTGTGTGTGTCCGTGTGTATCTGTGTGTGCCTGTGTGTTTTGCAGATGTTGGGTGAGGCTGTGTTACTACAAATAAAGTGCCTGTTTGCTAACAACCCTATCCACTTTCAGGGACCAGGAAACAATGTTTTAAGCATTTTATATCCAAACATGACAATCTGTTCCTTATATGCGGGTCTTTACTGTGATTTAGGGAATGTACTGGGGTTTTAGGCGCGTGTGTACCTCTTTGTAGACTTCCCACTTGGAGTAACGGAGAACAGGCTCCTGGCTAGTGTTTCCACGTAGAAAGTCTGATCTTCAAGAACAGATCACTAAAGTTAGGGGTTTGATATCTGTACGTATTTCACAAAAGCTGGGACTTACAGAAAATCTTCACATTTGTGTTTAATTATTGCGATTGATAAAACTGTCCTGTTTTTATTTCTGATGCCTTTTCAAGTTACACTGGCTCAGACGTAATAGGCATATAAATGATCAGGAGCTGCACGGTTCTTTGCATCTCAAATCATGGCTACAGCTTCCTTGACCATTTTTTAATGGATGAAATTTCATGTTCTGTGTGTAATTTAACTGAAGTCAATTTACTTTTCTGGTACTTTATCTATTTTTCTCACTAATTGCTAATCAATGCAGGTAGAACCACCTCATAAATGTGTCTTTAAATTGACTTATTCATCTTCCCTGCGTGTCCGCTGCTGGAGGATTGTTTGTGACACTGTAATACGTTACAGCAGCGAAGAGAGCGTCCATCTCTGTGTGTGCGACACTGTAGCAGTTAGCTCTCTGATTGACTTTTGCCCTGTCGTTCGGCTTGAAGTAGGTCAAAACTTTCTAAGTGCACATTTTCTACCTCAAAAGATTAAGAATGCAGTCCCTGCACGTCGGTCTCCACTGGCCCCTTTCCCACTTCCTTGCACTGACCTTCAGGCTCCAATAACATGGGATGCTTTAAGTTGTCACCCAATGTGCTCAGGAAAAAAAAAATCCGAATTATAAACAGAATCTTTGCAAAGAACACGCAGTGACCTGGCTCTCACTCCTTTCTCCATAATCCCAACCTTGTCTAATGATCATTTCGGTGCCATTTTATTTCTCACGTAAACAGAATTCACGGCTCAGTCAAGTCCTCCACAGCATTGCTGCCCACCCCACCCCCCATCTGTTCTGGCCATCAGGGGCCTCAGCAGAGGGTGTCCCCAGGCTCCCGGCGTCTGTCCCGCACGCAGCATCCACGACACGGCTTTGCCTCTTCCCGGCTCTCAGGCAGTGCTTGCTTTGCTCCCCCCAGGACTGGGGCTGGGCGTCCTGACACCACACTCTGAGCTCATTGCTACCTCCTGAATGGGTCACTGGTTTGGGGCCAGCTCCTTAATCTCTTTTAAGGTCACCTGTCCTGTCCCAAGATTGCTGACTGTGGATATTCACACATTTACGGGGTACAGAAAGCTCTGGAAGTACCCTGTGGAATGAAGGTCTGGCAGGATTCTTGGTCGGTTTGGTTACCCACGTAATAAACATAAGTGTCACTAGACCCTTCCTTCCTTCCTTCCTTCTTTAGTCAACAGCTCTGGGCCAGACACCCACCTGTACACGGGATGTGCCAGGCGCCAGGGATGCGCTGGGAAGGGGGTGGGGGGTCCGAAGGTGGGACTCCTCCATTAATAGTGACTCAGACCTGTCACTTCAAAAACTGCCTGGAAAGCCTAAAGGTGATGGCCGCGGACTGAATTTGAAGTAAGATACATAGTTACAAACACTAAAGATGATGAAAGTGAACCAGTCACAGGCCAGAGAGGGAAAGAAAGAAAGCAGAGAAATCAGGGGTCTCTGGCCAGAGGGGCTGCGAAAAATGCCACCTAATATTGTTTATAAATGCTGCACGCAAAGTAAGAGACTCCAAAGGGCAGAATTTTAAAGGATTAATTAGACAGCAAAACAGAGAGAACACAGGAATGGTAATACCGATTTTAGAAAAGTGGGATCAAGACAAAAAGCACTAAAGATGAGGAAGTCTCCATTTAAAAACGGCAGCAGGTGTGATGATCCACAGTGAAGAAGAAATGCTGTGAGCGTGTATGGGCTGAACGTCAGAACCCAAAGTGTGTAAAGCGAAATATGTTAAAAATGGAAGGAAAATTTATGGAAATAGTTTTTGTCTGAGAAATTTCAGTAAATAAAAATATAAATAAGGATATTTGATTTTGAGTAATATAATTTATATTTATATGTAATTATAAATTTTATATATGATTATAAACTATATATAAAAATCTGTACTCTGTAAATAGTGGATACAATAGTTTTTTGAAGTATCCATTGAAAATTAATAAAAGTATGGTATAAACTAGGCCACAAAGAGAACCCCAAATTTCTAAAAAGTAAAAACTGAACATGTCACATTCTCTAACTAAAATGCAATAAAACTAGACACTGATTTAAAGTCTAAAAACAAGAGCACATAAATATGAACAAAGGAAAGAGCCTACACTTACTGCCCCCAAAGGATATAAAATTACAATTACAGATAATTTAGAACAAAAGCAAATGAGCTCATCAACATTACAGGATGATGCCAAAACCACACTCATAGGCAAATGCATAGCCTTAAGTGATTTCACTGCTTTTCAACAATGAATAAATAAAAATAAGAACAAAACTTTCAGCTCAAGAAGTTTCATAAAAACAATAAATCTAAGAATGGTAGAAAGCGAAAAGTCCAAGAGATAATTATTTTTTTAAATTGTGTTAAAAGGGTAAAGAGAAAAATCAATGGCAAAGGTGTGATAATTACACATATGGTGAATGATTTTTTAAATTATAATACAGTACTGTGACTCACCCTAAGTTAACAAATTTGGAAATCCCTATGAGAAGGATAATAGTTCTCTGCAAAAATGTAAAACCTGTGAGCATATTTCACCAATAATCTCAGAAAACAATGAAAGTGTTATGAGATTTACCTACAAAGAAAGATCATTTAAAAATATATACCAGGCAGCAGACAATTTCAACACTAAAGAAAGTTTTGCAGAAGGTTTTTGAAAAGAAGGAAAACTATTCTGTGTGTATCATGATGATCCTATAACCTTGACAAAAGCTGGGGAAGAAGAGGGTGGGTGACCAGGATTCCTGTCACCAGGCAGAGGCCCCATAGGACACACGGCATCTCCAAATGGGACGTCCGGCAGTTTAATAAAGGAACTGTTCGCAAAGACAGAGCAGGACCAAGAGAACCGACAGGCTAACGGTGGAGAAGGGCTGGGTCTATGGAGGAGGAGTTAAAGGGTCACAGCGGGGGTCCAAGCAGCCAGGACCCTGGCAGAGCCGTGGGTGCGATGCCTTCCCGCCCTCCCAGCCGGGGGTGCACCACGGCCAAACCCACCCAGCCCAAGGCCAAGGACCTGCTGGTGCCGCCCAGGAAGCCCATCTCTCCGGGGCAGAGCGGCCGAGGGGGGAGGGAATTAACACCCTCAAGGAAGAAATTAGAACTCCCACCTCGAGAGGGCTATGAGCTCCCTTTCCGCTGGCAACTGTACCTCGTGCCAACTACGGAACAGACCAGAAAGCTACTTCTATAAAAGGTGGTATGCGAAGAGTTGCTAGCCTTAAATATAAAGACTATGCAGAAAGAAACCAAGCAGAAAAATACAAAAAAAACTTTGTATATGGACAAAGATCACGCACAGAAATCCATATAGAGAATTCCAATCTCTACATATGTGTATTTTTAAACTTTTAATCTCACTTGTAATCTAAAAAAGCGAAGTAACCATTTTTCATAACAAATGGACAATTATTTTAAATGACAATATTAACACTGGTAAGAACGCGGTGACCTAGGTGTTTGTCCGTGGTCTCACCGTGTCTGACTTCTCAGGGCTGCTCTCTCTGGAAATGCTCTTTCCCTGACGACAGTCTGGCCTTTCCGCCGTACGTGCGGACTGTCTAGACTATGTAAAGAGTTGTTCCTGCTCGGTCTTCCCAATTCTCCTATTCCTCTGCCCTTTGGCCTCCTCAGCGGGGTTCAAGGTTGTCTGGGACAGTGCACCCCACTCAGGTACATCCTCCCCAGGAGGCGAGGAGCAGCGGGCGGTGCTGAAATGCCCAAATGTCATTGAAAGACCAGCGTGAAGAGTCTGAACTCACCCAGATGAAAATGGAAATTCAGGATAGCTTGACTTTGGTTTTTGAGTTTTGTTTTTACAGCACAGACTACAGTGGCACATTCTCCTTGTTAAAGCTCAGTATTCCAGCGAGAAAGACAAAGGACAGCTCCTACCCTCAAGAAGCTCACGGTCTGGCCAGTGAGAGAGCCGCCACGGTGAACGTGTTTTCACGTTTGGCGCATTTAATCCCGCGGGACCTGGTGGCTTAGCTGCTGCCTCGGCTCGACAGCATGGGCAGGAGGGCAGACGGCTGATGTTTCTGTCACTGAGATTATTTTAACTGAGGCTACGGACAGAGAAAACTCACTCTCTGAGGGAAGAGTGGACTTCCAAGCGAAGCCTTGGGGGAAGGTGGTCTCCCTGTTTTATAAACGCCGGCTGGGGGTCGAGGCGGCCCGCGCCGGGCGCTCTGTGGACCAAGTCCTCACCGGCCGGGGTCTGCGTCCCCCCTGCACAAGTGGGCAAGGCGTCTGCACCTCCGCACGTGTGCAGAGAGGACGAGATGGAGCGAATCCAGCTCACACGGGCTGCCGTGCTTGGGGAACGGCACGCCTTTCATGGTTTAATTTGCTTTTTGTACTAAAGTGAACATAAATTCTTACTGGGAAGTGAGAATTACTGACTTCTCTGCTTTCAACCAAGGCTCTGAAGATGCAGACCTTCCGAGGGTCTCGGGAAGGTGGGGAGGACCTTTGGGCACGTCTGTTGGTGAGAACGGCCCCCTGTGGGCGGGTGACTCCCATGCACCGTTCCCCTGGGGCCAGGACCCCATGGGGGGAGGAAGCCCCTCCTGTTCCTTACACACATTCCAACTTCCTGGAACGTCTACACAGAAAGACAGGGTACTTTGCTACGTGACACAAGGAAAAGGGCTGGTGGATGCTGGCGCGGCCGCCAGCGAGGAGCCATAAACCAAGTGCACTTTACCTGGCTGCGCTGGAGGCCTCAGGGCGTCGCGGGGAGGTCTGGGGAAGGCTGGCGAGCTCCCGCGCCATCACGTGCTGGGTGTAGTCATCCTGCCACGTGAGCCCTGCGGGGAGAGTTGCAGGAACTGCGTTAACGACATGGAAGTCGAGCCAGAGCTCCCGTTTCCGTCTCTGAGTAACTGCTGCTGTTCCGGGTGTTCTCCCACAATGTCATCCACCGGGCAAGGTCCGCTCACTAGAGTTTATTACAAGATCTTCTCCTTACAGAAATTCCAGGCCTCTGCGGCTCCTCCACCTGAAATGCGGTGGGTGCTTTGCTGTATGCAGGGGCCGGCTGCTGCAGGGCAGGGGCGTGCGCTGCCGTTAGAAGAGAGGCTCCAAGTCAAAGATGCAAACTCTGCCACCTGGAAAGGTCTGGTCACAGCAAAGACATTCCTCACCCAGACGCGCGCCTAATGGCCACCACTCAGCACCACTCTGCCTGCTCGCTGCCTCCACGTCCTGGAGATTTGTTCTTCACAACCCCGCCCTGCTTAAGAGCCACACGCTTGAAGTGAAATAAGGGCTATTGTTACTGTGAAAGCAATTATCACGGGGCTTAATGTACTGTATCTGGGAGCCAATTACATTATATTTATACTCAAATGTTATGACAAAGAGCTTTATAACAAGGGCGAAGTAGTTATGAAGGCAAAATCCATGTGATTATGTATTAATTACATGCACTGCAGATCACATGATAATTATGCTCAGAATTACCAAATAACCCCTAAGAATAATTATTATGCAATTTGTACATTTTAGATCTTACGGTAACACTTTAGCACTTAGAACTACCCCATGCAATTATCTGTAATTATCTAATCACTAAATATCATGTAATTACAGAGATATATTTTTATGCCCTGTACAAAAACACATTACCAAAATCTTCAAATCAGGACCGCTGTGCTTGTTTGTGTGTGTGTGTGTGTGTGAGTGCGGTACAAGAAGGTCCAGGACTCGCTGAGAACACATATTCTGGGTGGAATTAAAAGAACGGCTCTTACACATAAGCTGCCTTCATGAACACACTTGAATATTTTTTCAAATGCAAATCTTAACGTTTTTTTAAAATTTACAAGTGGCAAGGTTCAAGCAGTTGGAATAGTTCTGAATCTCAGAAGGTCCGATGGCATTATCCAAAGTGGGAGCTGTGGGGAAGTTCGGCCCCCCACCGGCTGCATCCACAGCAACCAGCAAGCAGCTCAGTTTGCGACATGACATTTCGGGAGAGGTCCCTGCAGGGAGACCCAGCCCCGCTGGCACCGTTACCCTTACTTTAGGGACTCAGTGTGCTTAATAATAAGCAAGTCTGTTCCATTTGCCAAAAGCAACTAGAAAACACCCCACGTGAAATGCGTTTGTGTGGCTATTATCGGTCCATTCCCAGGAGTATTCACAATTGGAAGCACATCTGCAATATTAGCATAACATCTAGCACTGCAGGCTCAGAAAACAGGCGCGGTTTAACCACATCATTCCCTAAAGGATGGTCTTCATGTCAATAGCCACCAGGAAACAGAAAAAATCACGAGCGCAAAAAGGACTTTCTGTGAAAAAAACATCATTTTTAAAATTTAAATAACAGAACTTCGGTAATATTTTTATCTAAAGAGCACAGAAGTCTAAGCTGTGCTAACTCTGAGGTCTGTGAGGAGGCCTCAGTTGCAGCAGGTGGCCACCTGATTGAGGTGGTGTATACGGGCCGTGAGGGGAACCCTGAACCCCAGCCCAGATCTCTCAGCTTTCCTGGGAGCAGGCAGGAACTGGGCACTTGGATAGAAAAGCAAAGGAATGTGTAGGTCTGGGGGCCTAGACGTCCTCCATGAAGTTCTCTCCAAGGCCAGTCAGAGGAGGTAAAACCCTGGGAAGCGAGGGTCCGGGTCTGGAAGATGAGAAGACACTCTTCCCATCAGGTACAGCCAATACCTGGAAACCATACGTGGGGAAGGCTGTGCAGTGTGGAAAGAAGACGGGCCAGGGACGCAGGGACCCAAGAAACAGGTGCTGGGCCCCCTGGGGTTCCCTTGGGCTGTGACCTCAGACTTGGAACTGAATCAGCCACCAACGCTGGTGCCAACGAGGCCCAGCTGAAGTTACCTCTCCCTAGTTAGAGGGCCCGGAGAGAAGCGACTTCGCACGTTGCCGACAGTACAGCTCTGCTTCCACCAAACACCACAAAGGCCGAAAGGGAGCCTGGGCGTCCCCCCCTGTGAGGCCAGAGTGACTATGCCAGTGTCATCGGAGCAGCCAAGTGGGGAGGGGGACTTCCCTCCCCACTGGGTGGTAACCACCCCCTGGTGTGCCAGTGGAGACCATGTGGGGAGTTCAGACTCCCACCTACCTGCTGCCCAGCAGTGAGGACAAGAACCCTCCCTCAGGTGCCAGCAGAGACCTGGTGGGGAACCTGGGCTTCGACCTCCATTGCCAGTAACAGAGCCCCTACCCCAGCAGAGAGTGCCAGAAAAAGCCAGTTAAAACACAAGTTTAAATGAGATCTGGAGACTCATAACATGATACAAAAATGCCCAGGTTTCAACAGAAAAGCACTCTTACCAAAACCAAGAAAACCTCAAACTGAAGGAAAAAAGACAATCAGCACACACCAAAACTGAGATGTCAGCCTTAGCTGACAAAGACTGTAAGGCAGCCATGGTAAAAATGGTGAACAATCATGAACACTCTGGAAACAAATGAAAAAATGGGAAGCCTCAATAGAGACACAAATATTAAAAAAAGAAAAGTGAAAATGTTATAATTTAAAAATACAACAACCAAAATAAACAGCTCACTGCACACACTTAATAGAAGGATGGAAGGGACAGAGAGAAGAATCAGTGACCTGGAAGAGAGAACAATAGAAATCACCCAATTTCAACAACAGAGAGAAGACAGTCTGAAAAAAAAAAAAAGGGACAGAGCCTCTGGGTTGTGGGGCTATAACAAAAGATCTAACTTTCATGTCATCAGAATCCCAGAAGGAGAGGAGAAAGAAGGCAGGGCTGAAAAGGTACTCAAAAAAATGATGGCTGAAAATTTCTCACTTTTGGCAAGAGATATAAACCTAAAGATTCCAGAAGCTGAGCACCTCAAATGGGATGAACCCAAATCTCCTCCAAGGCACATAATAATTATACTTCTTAAGACTATATGCAAAGGGGCTTCCCTGGTGACGCAGTGGTTGAGAGTCCGCCTGCCGATGCAGGGGACGCGGGTTCGTGCCCCGGTCCGGGAAGATCCCACATGCCGCGGAGCGGCTGGGCCCGTGAGCCATGGCCGCTGAGCCTGCGCGTCCGGAGCCTGTGCTCTGCAGCGGGAGAGGCCACAGCAGCGAGAGGCCCGCGTACCGCAAAAAAAAAAAAACACAAAAAGACAAAAAAAAAGACTATATGCAAAGAAGAAAATTTTAACAGTAGCCAGGGAAATGACACCTTACCTATGAGGGGAACATAATTCAAATGACAGAGGATTTCTCATCAGAAACCAAAGAGGCCACATGAAAGTTCTGAAAGAAAAAGCTGTCAATTCAGAATCCTGAAAGTCTACCAATCCAGATACCTAGTGAAAACATTGTTCAGGAATGACAGGGAAATGAAGACATTCTCAGATAAATGAAAATGAGAGCATACTTTGCCAGGAGACCTACCCCAAAAGAACTGCTATATGAACTTCTCTAAATACAAAGGTGATGATAGAAGAAATGTGGAACATCAAGATGGAAAAAGAGCATGAAAAGTAAAGGTATGAGTAAATACGATAAGCTTTCCTTCTTCTGAGCTTTCTAAATTATGTTTGACAGTTGAAACAAACATGATAACACTGTCTGATGTGCTTCTAAATATACATAGAGGAAATATTTAAAATAATTATGATAAACAGGGCAAACCATAAAAGGAGGTAAGGTTTCTATACCCCACTCAAAATGGTAAAATGATGACACCAGTAAACTACGATAGTTTTATATATATATAATGTATGTACTATCTATACCAACTACTAAAAAGGCTATCAAGAGATACACTCAAAAACAATACAGATAAATCAAAATGGATTTGTAAAAAACGGTTAATATAACCTAAAGGAATGCAGGAAAAATACAGACAAATATAGAACAAATAGAAAAAATAGAACAAATAGAACAAAAAAATAATAGTTTAAGTCTTAATAAATCAATAATTACATTAAATATAAAAGGGCTAAATATACCAATGAAGACAAACATCGATTGAGTGGATTAAAAATGCATGACCCAACCATATGCTGTTCATAAGAAACTCACTCCAGCTTTCAAGTTGAAGTAAAAGGATAAAAAAAGATATTTCATTAATTAAAGACAAGTAGCAGTGGCTACCATAATAGCAGATAAATTAGTATTCATAACAAACAAAATTACCAGGGACAGAGACATAATATAATGATAAAAGGGTAAATCTGCCAAGAAGATATAGTAATCCTAAATGTATACACACCAAGCAACAGAGCTGCAAATATGAGAAGCAGAAACTGACAAAAGTTTCTACATTGTCATCATCCCAATTACCCTCCTAAACATGTGCATCTTCATCCAATTAAAGTGGACCATATCATGGAACATAAATAAAACTCAGCAACATGAAAAGAAACAAAATCATTCAGAGTATGTTCTCCAATCACAGTGGAGTCAAACTAGAACTCAATAACATAAATATAACAAGAAAAGTCTCCAAACACTTGGAACTTAAACAACACTTCTAAACTAGCCACGGATCAAAGAGAATCCAAGGGGAAAAATACATTGAACTGAGTGAAAATGAAAATACAACATATCGAAATTTGCGGGGCACAGTTAAAGCTGCAGTGAGTGAAATTTTTAGCACTAAATACTTACATTAGAAGAAGTCTCAAATCAATCATCTAAATTCCCACATGAAGAAGCTAGAAAAAGGAGAGCAAAATAAACCCAAAGCAAGTAGAAGGAAGGAAATAATAAAGAGCAGAAATCAACAAAATTGAAATTAAAAACACAGAGAAATCAGTGGAAACAAAAGCTGCTTTCCTGAAAAGATCAGTAAAATTGGCAAACCTCTAGCAAGACTGACAATGAAAAAGAGAGACCAGTCACAAATTATCAATATCAGCAACGAAACAGAGGACATCAGTACAGACCCTGCAGACCTCGCAAGGGAACAAACAAGTCTACACACATAAACATAGCAACTTAGATGAAATGGACCCATTCTTCGAAAAACACAAACTACTACAACTCATCCAATATGAAATAGATAATTTGATAGCCCTATAACCATTATGAAAATTGAATTCATAATTTAAAACCTCCCCAAAAAGATATTTCCAGACCCAGATGGTTTCACTGGATAATTCTACCAAACATTTAAGGAAGAATTAATATGAATTCTACACAATTCCTTCCGGAAAACAGAAAAGGAGGAAATAGTTTCCAATTAATTTTATGTAGCTAATATTAACCTGATACCAAAAGCAGACAAAGACAGTACCAAAAAAAGAGAAAAAGAAAAAAGAAACATACATACCAATATCCCTCATGAATACTGACATAAAAATCCATACCATGATATTAGCATATAAAATCCAGCGATATATACAAATAATGGTACATCATGGGGTTTATTCCAGGGATGCAAGACTGGTTTAATCCAAAATAAATCAATTAATTCAACACCTTTTCATGATGGATAGTCTCACAAATATAGAAATTGAGAGGAACTTCATCGACTTGGCAATGAACATCTACACAAGCCTTACAGCTAACATCATACTTAATGGTGAGAAGTTAGAAGCTTTCCCACTACAATCAGGAAAAAGGTAAGGATGTCCTCTTGCACCACTTTTACTCAACAGAGCCAAAAGTTCTCAACAGTGCAACAGGGCAATATAAGGAAATAAAAGTCATGCAGATGAAAAAGGAAGAAATAAAACTGTACCTATTTCCAGATGACATAATTTTCCACATGGAAAATTCCAATGAATCTACAAAAAATACTCCTAGAATAAATTATTTTTCTATATTAGCTATGAACACAGTAAAACTAAAATATTATTTACAGTCACTCACGAAGTAAAATATTTAGGTGTAAATCTAATAAAACATGTGCACTGAAAACTACACAATGCTGATGAAAGAAATCAAAGATCTAAATAAATGATAGACATAATGTGTTCATGGACTGGAAATCGCAGCATAATAATGATGTAAACTCTCCCCAAATTGATATACAAGTTTAACACAGTTCCTATCAGAATCCCAGAAAAATTCTCTGTAGATACAGACAAGAAATTTATGTGGAAGAGAAAAGGAACTAGAGAACTTAAAACAGTTTGGAAAAAGAAGAAGGAAGCAGGAGGAGTCATCCTACCTAATAATTCTATACCTATTGTCTTATTAATAGGCACAGTAATCAAGGCTGTGTAGTACTGGTGGAAGGAGAGGCAAAGAGATCAACAGAACAAAACAGAGAACCCAGAAACAGACCCACACAGAAACACCCAACAGATTTTTGACAAAAGTGCAAAAGGAACTTAATGGTTGAAAAATTGCCTTTTCAACAAATAGTGCTGGAGCAATTGAGCATCCAGAGGCAAAAACAGGAACCTTGACACAGGTTTCATGGTTTACACAAAAAGTAGCCAAAACGGGTCATGGATGTAAATGTAAAATATAAAACAGTAAAAATTATAGGGGACTAGAAAAATGAAAATCTTTAGAACCTAAGGCTAAGCAATAAGTTCTTAGACTTGACACCAAACATCATCCATAAAAAGAAAAATTGATAAACTAGATCTCATCAAAATTAAAAACTTTTGCTCTGTGAAAGGTCCTATTAAGAGGAGGAAAAGACAGATAGAGTGGGAGAAAACAATTCAAACTACATATCCAACAAGTGACTACTATCTGGAGTATACAGAGCACTCAGAATTAAACATTAAAAAATCCAATTATAAAATGGGCAAAAGACATGAGGAGACATTTCATCGAAGAGGACGTACAGATGGCAAATAAGCACCCAAAAAGGTGTTCCACATCATTAGCCATCAGGCACATGGACGTTAAACACACGATGAAATATCACTACACACCTCTCAGAAGGACTAAAATTAAAAATCGTGGCAACACCAAATTCTGCCGAGGATCTGGAGAAACTGGGGCACTGTTACATTTCTAGTGGGACTGAAAGATGGTACAGCCACTCTAAACAGTTTGGCAGTTTCTTTAAAATTAAACACGCACATCATACAACCGAGCGGTTGAACCCCTGGCCACTGATTCCAGAGAAACGAAGACTTACGTTCACACAAAAACTTGCAAACAAATGTTTATCGCGGTTTCATTTATAATACCCCCAAACGAGAAAGAGCCCAGATGCCATCCAGTGAGTGAGGGTTAAACAAACAGGTCCATCCACACCACGGACCAGTACTCAGCAGTAAAAATGACTCAGGGAGTAAAAGGGAGGGACTACAGACACAGCCACAACCTGGATGAATCTCCAGAAAATTCTGCCGAGTGAAAAAGCCAATCCAAAAAGGTTATGGTGTGCCAGGGCAGGGCTTGACATGGTTGGTGAGGGTGCGAGTCCAGTGAGCGGGCAGAGGGGGGTGGAGGGTTGCTGTGAGGCCACAGGAGGCCCTGGACACCACACAAGGAAGGGCTGGCGTTTTCTGCATGCAGCACGGAGCCTTAAAAACGTTCTGAGTAAGACAAAAAAATCCAACTATGTCTTAGAAATTTGAAAAAATAACAATATGAAAAAAATTTTAAATTTTAAAACAATAAAAATATCTACCCATGAGCCAGGCACTCTTCTAAGCACTTCCTGTTTTAATCCGTATGATTTGTGAATAATGAGTTAAAGATAGTAGAGAGAAGGAAAAAAGCATTTGGTAAGAGTTGTAAAAATTGTCTATTTCAAGAGACTACGAGGTTGGGCTCTCAAGGACTGATAGCGCGGGTGGCCTGAGCTGCAGGTCTAGGGGGAGTAAAGGGGCAGGTGAGGTCAAAGGCTGTGGCAGCTGCACCACAAAGAACAGAAAATCGTGAAGGAGGAGGACGGACCTCATGGGGGGGAGCTCACAGACGGGGGACCTCACGGAGGAGAGGGGACCTCACGGAGGGGGGACCTCACAGGGGAGGGGAGACCTCACAGGGGAGAGGGGACCTCACAGAGGAGGGGGGACCTCACAGAAGGGGGCCCTCACAGGGGAGAGGAGGCCTCACAGGGGAGAGGGGACCTCACAAGGGTGGGGGGACCTCACAGAGAAGAGGGGACCTCACAGGGGACGAGGGGACCTCACAGGAGAGAGGAGACCACAGAGAGGAGAGGGGACCACACAGGGGAGAGGGGACACATCACAGAGGAGACGGGACCTCACAGAGGGGGGACCTCACAGTGGAGAGGGGACCTCACAGGAGAGAGGGGACACATCACAGAGGAGACGGGACCTCACAGAGGGGGGACCTCACAGGGGAGGGGGGACCTCACAGAAGGGGAACCTCACAGAGGAGACGGGACCTCACAAAGGGGGGACCTCACAGTGGAGAGGGGACCTCACAGAGGAGGGGGGACCTCACAGTGTGGGGGGCCCTCACAGAGGAGAGGGGACCTCACAGGGGAGGGCGGACCTCACAGGGAACTGGGAACTCATAGAGGGTGGCCCTCAGCGGCAAGCAGGTTTTGGGGGGACAGCAGCGCTGGCAGCATCTAGGCTCTTGGGAAGACACGGCGGTAGGCCCCTGGAGGCCACCCTTGGCAGGAGCTGCCTGTCCTTGGAGAGGAGCAAAGCGCTCCGTAACCCGCAGCGAGGAGTCACCTGGGAATGGTACGGAGCATGAGCCCAGGGAGAAAGGGGCGTTTTCTCAACAGGACACGTAAGGTGACCACAGGCCTCAGCCAGTTCTCCTTCGTGAGGAGGGTCCAGACTCACAGCGCATCCCTGAGGCTGGGGGCGTGAGCCTGGCCTGGAGACCAGGGAGCCCCGGGTCAGAGGCGACACAGTTAAGCCCCTGAGCGGGTGTAACTCAGGTTTTCATCGTTGTGGAGGATGAAGGTATTGCAGGAAGTAGTAAGTCAGGCTGGAACCTCCACATCCAGGACTTTCAAAGATGGTGCCATATGGTCAAGATGATTTTCTCTGCCCCTTTGAAAAATGTTTTCAGAGCCAATTTACAAACCATACAAGAAATCAGTCTTGTTATTATATATTCACACTTCATTTTCACACTGAAAACTAGGATAATCAACTTATTTATTGACTTGGTTGTAAATAACTTATTAATCCCACCTGGAAGCAAATAACTTTCCACCTGAAGGTTCCCAGGAGTCACGGAAGCAGCCTGCCTGAGTTTCCCAGGCCAAGCAAACCCTATTCATCAATTTAAAAGAAAGTGGAGACTTCCCTGGTGGGTCAGTGGTTAAGAATCCGCCTGCCAATAAAGGGGACAAGGGTTCGATCCCCGGGAAGATGCCACAGAGCAACTGAGCCATTGTGCCATAACTACTGAGCCCATGCACCACAACTACTGAGCCCGCGTGTCTAGAGCCCATGCTCTGCAGCGAGAAGCCACCGCAATGAGAAGCCCGCGCACCACAACGAAGAGTAGCCCCCGCTCGCCACAACTAGAGAAAGCCCCCGTGCAGCAACGAAGACCCAGTGCAGCCCAAAAAATAAATAAATTTAAAAAATTAAAGTATTTTTAAAAAACAGAAAGTGGGTTTATCTGGCAGCAAAAGCAGAGCATGGCAGGACTCAGGCAGGGCAAGGAGGTTACCCCAAGGGTCTGCGTGGCCCACCTGCCCACTGCAAATGCGTTCTTCCTTCCCTGAGTCACCGTCACTGTCAAGCCGACATGAGTCTCACCAGGAGTCCTGTTTGCTGGAAACTATCTTATCTAGAGTTCAGGTTTCTGACTCGTCGCCCTGTGACTCCCTTTCCCCCCATTCTTTAATGGGAACTTCCTCCCTATTGTACTGCAAGTCCCCCAGGAGGGGGCCAGCTGGGGGCTTTCCCCCCGACATGAGCTCCACTGGCCCAGCAGCAGCCTTAGCATTCCAGCGAATGATTTAACAGTGAGAGGGCCTCTACCGCAGGCCTTGAGTATCAAAGGACCCTGGAAGAGGCCACAAAATCAGGGACCCAGTGACATGGGATGTGGGACAGAGGCGGGGCAGTGCTGTGACACCAGGTGCAGACCCCACGCAGCATCCGTCCGCGGGTCGCCTGATGCTGGGCCCAGGCCGCATCGCACCCCTCCTGGAAGAGGCTGCAGGTGCTCAGAGACCCCCCGTGAGGCCACCATCTCCTCTGCCGTCAGTCACAAAGCAGTAGGTCGTCCGAGCCTTCCCCGGATAGCAGGAAACTTCACAGGAAACTTCACAAGGGGGAGTGTGTTGGCCTCACAGGGCTTGCAAACCACGCGGTCCAGACAAGAGTGAGCAAGTCTGCTTTACTGGAGCGACACAGAAACACTGTTGCAGCCACGACCCTCACAGTGAGCCCTGGAGCCTGGTTCTCCTCTCCCTCCCATCTTCCCTCCCCTCCCCCTCCTCCATCCTCTCCCTCCACTCTCCCCTCCCTCCCTCCCTCCTCCCCTCCTCCCTCACCTCCCCTCCTCCCTCTCCTCGCCCTCCCC